>NW_026112273.1:145000-171991 GCF_024679095.1 Eriocheir sinensis
TTCTATGTGACTCGCCTTCTGTACCTGACAGTGTCGCCCAGTCGATATGGGGGAGGTTAAAGTCTCCTAATATCAGTGAGTCGTTGTTATTAAGTGGCTGCCTTAAAAGGCTGTAGATTTCAAGGTCGTCATCGAGTGATTGCCCGGGAGGCCTGAAGGTGACAGATATATTTAAATTGACTTTTGCAATGGTTACTCGTACACACATATGTTCAATGTTACTGTCTCTTGGTGATTTGTCAGTGGGTTGCAAATAGCTTTTGACAAAAAGGGCAATGCCACCGCCTCTACGGTTTACATGAGCTTTGTTGAAGAGTCTGTAGCCATCTATGTTGTGTTCGGATCTTAAATCAATATTTGTGGTGTCAATAAATGTTTCGGAGAGAGAGAGAGAGAGAGAGAGAGAGAGAGAGAGAGAGAGAGAGAGAGAGAGAGAGAGAGAGAGAGAGAGAGAGAGAGAGAGAGAGAGAGAGAGAGAGAGAGAGAGAGAGAGAGAGAGAGAGAGAGAGAGAGAGAGAGAGAGATAGAGAGAGAGAGAGAGAGAGAGAGATAGAGACAGAGAGAGAGAGATAGAGAGAGAGAGAGAGAGAGAGAGAGAGAGAGAGAGAGAGAGAGAGAGAGAGAGAGAGAGAGAGAGAGAGAGAGAGAGAGAGAGAGAGAGAGAGAGAGAGAGAGAGAGAGAGACTTATTAACATGTTAACCGTGTTTGAACTTCCCGCTGCCTCCTCCCTGTCGCGTTTAGTACAACTCGGCGCGGCCTCAATACCACGTGAGCCCCCGACTCGAGAGGAGGTGTGTAGCTTCACTCTGGTTATGAGCCCCTCTCATGAAAGGTGAGATAGACAGAATGAAAACAAGGAGAAAGGAGAAGGGTGTGGGGAGGGAGGGTCAGAAAGGAGAGTCAGGTCAGGGCTTTGGTCAGGATGACCTGACTCAGGTCAGGGCTTTCGTCAGGACATGACCTGACTAAGATCAGGTCATGTTCATACCTGTCACAAACACACAGAAAGTGAAATGAGAAGGATGTGGGGAGGATGGGGCAGAAAGGAGAGTCACATCCGGGCTTTGGTTAAAACATAAGCTGACTCAGGTCAGGTCATTTCCTGACTTGTCACACACACAAGGGGAATAAGAATGGTGTGAGGAGGGACAGGCAGAAAGGAGAGTCAGATCAGTGGTTTGGCAAGTTTATGATCTGACTCAGGTCAAGCCATGACCTGACTCTCCCTTCTGCCCTTCCCTCCCCTCACCTTTCTCATCTTCCTTTCTGTGTGTGTGTGTGTGTGTGTGTGTGTGTGTGTGTGTGTGTCATGACATGACCTGACTCTTCCTTCTGCCCCTCCCCCTCACACCTTTCTAATTTCCCCTTATGTGTGTGACGCACACCTGGAAAAGTTGCCGGTTGCCCAAGCTGCCGCCAACGCGGTGGGAAGAAGGCGGCCCAGTGTGACACCAGCTTACGGACAACTGACAACTCGCTCCCGGATGGGCGTATGGGCGTTGCCAGTAGCCACAATAGTTAGTGGAAAACGGCCAAAGTGACACCGCCTTAAGGCAGTGAGGCCACTGATTGGGTGAGCGCCGGCGATGACATCACTGGACTCCCAGTGAATCACAAGCATGTTTTCAAAGCTCAGGCAATCGTAACACTTCATCTGTGGCCTTAAAACGACCCATTCTCTCTTCATGTTTTCTTCCTTTTTCCAAGGTAAGTATTTTGAGATAACAAGGGAGTAAAGGAGGAAAAAAAGTGAGCTCCGGGGGGCAGCATGAGCCAATTATAATGGCGCCACTATAAACAGTTGCCTGTGCCATGACGGGCTCGGGGCCGACCATCAGGCCCAGATGGATAGTCTACCGGTGCCATAGGCCACGAAAAAAAAAAAAAAAAAAAATCCACAGGTCAGAACAAAAAAGGGCTTTTTCAGTGTTTTCAATACCTTGTGTTTCGCGATCCTCGAGTTTAGCGCTATACCTACGGAACGAAGCGAGCCCCACTTAGCGCGAACCGCAATTAGAGCGAGCCACCATCTACCAAGAAAAAATTAATTAGCGCGAAAGCCTCAGTTAGCACAAGCAGCCACCACGACTGAATTTTGAAAATTGCGCCAAGCCACCATGATGCATGGCACAAGCCGCAAGAGCCCTTACATTAGCAGACGACGCCATGTTGATACAGGGCAAGTGCTTTGTTTATGTTGTGGATGTGGATACTGGCAACTGACCTTGGCCGTGTGTGACGCACACCCAGAAAATTTGGATTTGCCGGTTGTCCAAGCTGCCGTCAACGCGGTGGGAAGAAAAGGGCCCAGTGTGACACCAGGTTACAGTGAACCGACAACTCGCTCCCGGATGGGCACACAGGTGTTGCCAGTGGCCACAACAGTTAGAAGAAAACGGCCAGTGTGACACTGCCTTAAGGCAGCGGGGCTGCTGACCGGGTGAGCGCTGGCGATGACGTCATCGAACTCCAAGTGAATCACAAGCGTGTTTTCAGAGCTCAGCCATTCGTAGGATTGTTGTTTTTAATGTGAGTGATTATTTTGAGTAATTATCAAACCCAAAAGTCAGACCCACGTGTGCACCAAATAATTTTTTCATATTGGTTACTTTATTCAATTAGCACGAATTCAGTTAGCGCGACTGTGTTCATCCACCTAATTCTCGCGCTAAATGAGGCTCTACTGTATATATATATATATATATATATATATATATATATATATATATATATATATATATATATATATATATATATATATATATATATATATATATATATATATATATATATATATATATATATATATATATATATATATATATATATATATATATATATATATATATATATATATATATATATATATATATATATATATATATATATATATATATATATATATATATATATATATATATATATATATATATATATATATATATATATATATAAGTGATAGCGTACTGGACCCACATTCGCCGCGTGATGGACGACGCGGGTTCGAATCCTCACGCTAACACTCGGATATTTCGGTCATCGCCGAGTGGCTTAAAACTACGCACATGCTGTCCTGAAGACCACCCATCAACCCGGACTCTAGAGGAAGCCGTCCAAGCGAATCAAGTACGAGTTCCGGGGGGCAGCATGAGCCAATGCAAGATGGCGCCACTATAAACACTCGCCTGCGCCAGAACGGGCTGGGCCGACCATCAGGCCCCACCTGGAAGAAGCCTACCGGCGCAATAGTCAATAACGTAAAAAAAAAAAATATATATATATATATATATATATATATATATATATATATATATATATATATATATATATATATATATATATATATATATATATATATACCTACAGTAATCCCTTGCCATATCGTGGTCTCACCGTATCAAGGATTTTTAAATTGTATCGTATCGCGGATTTTTTGATAAAGCACGGGATTTTCCGGTAAAATAATAATTTTCTAGCCAAAAAATGAAAACGATATAAATCAACGTAATTAGGAACACACCTAAATAAGCACCTACGTCACCCACCTATTTTTTTATTTTTCCGTCGCGGCCTATTGCACCGTTAGTCTTTTCCCTGGTTCACTCCTCCCCACTGCCTTTCTCTCTTCTCCCTCTCCGTCACCGAATTTTTCTCCTTCCTTCTCATTTCATTCTTCTTCTCCTTTCACCTCCCTCCCAGTTTTACTCTTTTAATATCTTTCCCTCCCACTCATGTCTTTTCTCTCTCCCTCTTTCCTCACCTTTACCTGACCCTCCCTACCTCTCTCTTTTAATCTCTTTCCCTCCCACTCACACCCTTTCTCTCCCCCTCTTTCCTCACCTTTACCTGACCCTTCCTACCTCTCTTTTAATCTCTTTCCCTCCCACTCACATCCTTTCTCTCCCCCTATTTCCTCACCTTTACCTGACCCTCCCTACCTCTCTCTTCTTCTCCCGTCCCATTTCCTCCACCCATTTCCCTTGTTTCCTCCTTTCTCACACCCTCTTATCTTTAGTCTTATCTCTCACTCTTCCTCCCTTTCTCCATTAGATTATATGAACACACACACACACACACACACACACACACACACACACACACACACACACACACACACACAGAAGGGGAAATGTGAAGGGTGTGTGGAGGGAGGGGCAGACCTGACCTGACTCTCCCTGCTGCCACTCCCTCCCCACACCCTTCTCATTTCCCCTTCTGATTGTGTGTGTGTGTGTGTACAACTAGGTAAAACACACACACACACACACACACAGAAGGTGAAATGGAAAGGGTTTAAGGAGGGAGGGGCAGAAGTGAGTCAGGTCATGTCCTGACTGAAGCCCTGACCTGACTCTCCCTCAGGACCTGACATGACTCTCCCCACTGTCCCTCCCTCCCACACCCTTCTCCTTGTTTTCATCCTCTATATCTCTCCCTAGCTGTTTCCTCCACTACTTTTCCTTGTTCTCCCTTCTTACACCCTCTATCAGTATTTTCTTCATGACTCACTCTGTCCCTCTCCTCCCTTTCCCCTTCCGTATTTACCTAATTGTGATATAAAAGAAGTGAGCCACGTTCATATTGTCCTTTCTCTGGGTATTCTTCCAGTTCGTCAAACTAATTCCTGCGCGAAGTTCATATTTACGAAGCAAATGTCGAAAGTCGAAACAAAAATTATAGAATCATTTATTGGGACCACGTCGTAACAACGAAACGTCTTGGGAAGTGTTTATAAGAGTGTGGGAAAGGTGAATAGGAGTGTGGGAAAGATTTGTAAGAGTGTGGGGAGGGTTTATAAAGCCTTAAAATATATATAAATAAAAAAAAACATGCGTCTACTATATATTTTATATATATATATATATATATATATATATATATATATATATATATATATATATATATATATATATATATATATATATATATATATATATATATATATATATATATATATATATATATATATATATATATATATATATATATATATATATATATATATATATATATATATATATATATATATATATATATATATATATATATATATATATATATATATATATATATATATATATATATATATATATATATATATATATATATATATATATATATATATATATATATATATATATATATAATACGACTGCATCATGTTACGAATGGCTTGGGATTAGAGGGAAAGACAACGGCTGAGTCGATAAACTATAGTGGCACGAATTTGTGAGTGTTTATCACAATAGAATTTCACTCAATTAAGTGAATCAAACACCACAGAAATATTACCAGTGTGTGTATGAATGAATACAAAGAAAAGCACATAGTTAGATTTAACTCTAGATGTCTCGTGGATCATTAATAATTAAAAACAAAAAATCAGGATAGGCTACTCTTTAGCTCACTATCGCCTATGGCAGCACAAAAACAGTCCCTCCGCCAAGTTTGTGCTCCCCATTTGATGATGTTAGGTGCGCCTATTGAACGGACTACACTACCACCAGGCTCCAAGCCTGCCATATACTCTAATTCCTAGTTTTTAAATATTATAACAAAATTACCTAATCTCAACAGTAACTATTATTATCTATATTAATAATGTTAAAATTATCTATAATCAAATGCATTATTAATTATGATATACTGCAAAGGTTAAGTGTGACAAATCTGGATGCAACAAAGGTAAAACTCTGTAAACCTAAAAAATTACATTAAAACTATAAAAATAATATCAGATATCAGCTTGGTGCAGACTGAGACAGTGAGACATGTATCAGAACTCATACAAGTGATGCTTACACTTTGCTCAGGCAGGTTCCAATATTGACTACCAAATGTGGCACCACAAATTATCTACTAAATGTGTTTACTATGAGACAAGATAAACAGTATTATTACAAATTAGAGAAATTTATGACATCACTGATACCAAACCATGGAGGTTGATTGAGCAGGATTCTATGATTTTCTCATGGTATACATCCACCTACAGACCTGCAAAAGACAAGTACATAAGTACATAATATAATACAGACAGCAATTATCAATAAGCACACAAAATAAAGCAAACATGTGTGTGTGTGTGTGTGTGTGTGTGTGTGTGTGTGTGTGTGTGTGTGTGTGTGTGTGTGTGTATTTACCTATTTGTAGTCTACTGGGCCCGAGCTAAGCTCTAATAGTCCTGTCTCCATATCTACATTCATCCAGCCTTTCCTTCATTTGTTGGACACTGCTCGCCTCCACCACCTCTTCCCTCAAGGTGTTCCATGTGTTAATACTTCAATGTGGAAAACTGTACTTTTCAAGTCACTTAAATAGGTTCCTTTGTTAATTTTTTTTCCATGTCCTCTCAAGCCCTGCTTTCTCGCAGTTAACCCTTTTTATACAGCGACGCTGACGTCGGCATCCTGAAGCATTCAGTACAATATGAATGCAAGATGGCCCCACTATAAGCACTCGCCTGCGCCAGATCGGGCTGGGCCGACCATCAGGCCCCACCTGGACGAAGCCTTGGGCTGACCATCAGGCCCCACCAGGAAGATGCCTACTGGCGCAATAAAAAAAAAAAAAAAAAAAAAAAAAAAAGACGCCGAGGTCGGCATCCTGAAGCGTTCAGTACAATATACGGGACGCTGACGTCGGCATCCTGAAGCGTCCAGTACAATATACGGGACGCTGATGTCGGCATCCTGAAGCGTCCAGTACAATATACGGGACGCTGATGTCGGCATCCTGAAGCGTCCAGTACAATATACGGGACGCTGAGGTCGGCATCCTGAAGCGTCCAGTACAATATACGGGACGCTGATGTCGGCATCCTGAAGCGTCCAGTACAATATACGGGACGCTGACGTCGGCATCCTGAAGCGTCCAGTACAATATACGGGACGCTGACGTTGGCATCCTGAAGCGTCCAGTACAATATACGGGACACTGACGTTGGCATCCTGCAGCGTTCAGTACAATATACGGGACTCTGACGTCGGCATCCTGAAGCGTCCAGTACAATATACGGGACGCTGACGTCAGGCATCCTGAAGCGTCCAGTACAATATACGGGACGCTGACGTCGGCATCCTGAAGCGTCCAGTACAAAATACGGGACGCCAATGTCGGCATCCTGAAGCGTTCAGTACAATATATGGGACGCTGACGTTGGCATCCTGAAGCGTTCAGTACAATATACGGGACACTGACGTCAGCATCCTGAACCGTCCAGTAAAATATACGGGACGCTAATGTCGGCATCCTGAAGCGTTCAGTACAATATACGGGACACTGATGTCGGCATCCTGAAGCGTCCAGTACAATATACGGGACGCTGACGTCGGCATCCTGAAGCGTCTAGTACAATATACTGGACGCCAATGTCAGCATCCTGAAGCGTTCAGTACAATATACGGGACGCTGACGTCGGCATCCTGAAGCGTTCAGTACAATATACGGGACGCTGACGTCGGCATCCTGAAGCGTTCAGTACAATATACGGGACGCTGACGTCGGCATCCTGAAGCGTCCAGTACAATATACGGGACGCTGACGTCGGCATCCTGAAGTGTCTAGTACAATATACGGGACGCCAATGTCAGCATCCTGAAGCGTTCAGTACAATATACGGGACGCTGACGTCGGCATCCTGAAGCGTTCAGTACAATATACGGGACGCTGACGTCGGCATCCTGAAGCGTTCAGTACAATATACGGGACGCTGACGTCGGCATCCTGAAGCGTCCAGTACAATATACGGGACGCTGACGTCGGCATCCTGAAGCGTCCAGTACAATATACCGGACGCTGACGTCAGCATACTGAAGCGTCCAGTACAATATACGGGACGTTGACGTCGGCATCCTGAAGCGTCCAGTACAATATACGGGACGTCAATGTCGGCATCCCGAAGCGTTCAGTACAATATACGGGACGCTGATGTCAGCACCCTGAAGCGTTCAGTACAATATACAGGACGCCAATGTCGGCATCCTGAAGCGTCCAGTATAATACACGGGACGCTGACGTCGGTATCCTGAAGCGTCCAGTACAATATACGGGACGCTGATGTCGGCATCCTGAAGCGTTCAGTACAATATACGGGACGCTGACGTCGGCATCCTGAAGCATTCAGTACAATATACGGGACGCTGACGTCGGCATCCTGAAGCGTTCAGTACAATATACGGGACGCTGACGTCAGCATCCTGAAGCGTCCAGTACAATATACGGGACGCCAATGTCGGCATCCTGAAACGTTCAGTACAATATACGGGACGCTGACGTCGGCATCCTGAAGCATTCAGTACAATATACGGGACGCTGACGTCGGCATCCTGAAGCGTCCAGTACAATATACGGGACGCTGACGTCGGCATCCTGAAGCGTTCAGTACAATATACGGGACGCTGACGTCGGCATCCTGAAGCATTCAGTACAATATACGGGACGCTGACGTCGGCATCCTGAAGCGTTCAGTACAATATACGGGACGCTGATGTCGGCATCCTGAAGCATCCAGTACAATATATAGGACACCAATGTCGACATCCTGAAGCGTCCAGTACAATATACGGGACGCCAATGTCGGCATCCTGAAACGTTCTGTACAATATACGGGACGCTGATGTCGGCATCCTGAAGCGTGCGTTCTGTACAATATATGGGACGCTGACGTCGGCATCCTGAAGCGTCCAGTACAATATACGGGACGCTGACGTCGGTATCCTGAAGCATTCAGTACAATATACGAGACGCTGACGTCGGTATCCTGAAGCGTCCAGTACAATATACGGGACGCTGACGTCGGCATCCTGAAGCATTCAGTACAATATACGGGACGCTGACGTCGGCATCCTGAAGCATTCAGTACAATATACGAGACGCTGACGTCGGTATCCTGAAGCGTCCAGTACAATATACGGGACGCTGACGTTGGCATCCTGAAGCGTCCAGTACAATATACGGGACACTGACGTTGGCATCCTGCAGCGTTCAGTACAATATACGGGATTCTGACGTCGGCATCCTGAAGCGTCCAGTACAATATAAAGGACGCTGACGTTGGCATCCTGAAGCATCCAGTACAATATACGGGACGCTGACGTCAGGCATCCTGAAGCGTCCAGTACAATATACGGGACGCTGACGTCGGCATCCTGAAGCGTCCAGTACAAAATACGGGACGCCAATGTCGGCATCCTGAAGCGTTCAGTACAATATATGGGACGCTGACGTCGGCATCCTGAAGCGTTCAGTACAATATACGGAACACTAACGTCAGCATCCTGAAGCGTCCAGTACAATATACGGGACGCTGATGTCGGCATCCTGAAGCGTTCAGTACAATATACGGGACACTGATGTCGGCATCCTGAAGCGTCCAGTACAATATACGGGACGCTGACGTCGGCATCCTGAAGCGTCTAGTACAATATACGGGACGCCAATGTCAGCATCCTGAAGCGTTCAGTACAATATACGGGACGCTGACGTCGGCATCCTGAAGCGTTCAGTACAATATACGGGACGCTGACGTCGGCATCCTGAAGCGTTCAGTACAAAATACGGGATGCTGACGTCGGCATCCTGAAGCGTCCAGTACAATATACGGGACGTTGACGTCAGCATCCTGAAGTGTCTAGTACAATATACGGGACGCCAATGTCAGCATCCTGAGGCGTTCAGTACAATATACGGGACGCTGACGTCGGCATCCTGAAGCGTTCAGTACAATATACGGGACGCTGACGTCGGCATCCTGAAGCGTTCAGTACAATATACGGGACGCTGACGTCGGCATCCTGAAGCGTCCAGTACAATATACGGGACGCTGACGTCGGCATCCTGAAGCGTCCAGTACAATATACGGGACGCTGACGTCAGCATCCTGAAGCGTCCAGTACAATATACGGGACGTTGACGTCGGCATCCTGAAGCGTCCAGTACAATATACGGGACGCCAATGTCGGCATCCCGAAGCGTTCAGTAGAATATACGGGACGCTGATGTCGGCACCCTGAAGCGTTCAGTATAATATACGGGACGCTGACGTCGGCATCCTGAAGCGTCCAGTACAATATACGGGACGCTGATGTCGGCATCCTGAAGCGTTCAGTACAATATACGGGACGCTGACGTCGGCATCCTGAAGCATTCAGTACAATATACGGGACGCTGACGTCGGCATCCTGAGGCGTTCAGTACAATATACGGGACGCTGACGTCAGCATCCTGAAGCGTCGAGTACAATATACGGGACGCCAATGTCGGCATCCTGAAACGTTCAGTACAATATACGGGACGCTGACGTCGGCATCCTGAAGCATTCAGTACAATATACGGGACGCTGACGTCGGCATCCTGAAGCGTCCAGTACAATATACGGGACGCTGACGTCGGCATCCTGAAGCGTTCAGTACAATATACGGGACGCTGACGTCGGCATCCTGAAGCATTCAGTACAATATACGGGACGCTGACGTCGGCATCCTGAAGCGTTCAGTACAATATACGGGACGCTGATGTCGGCATCCTGAAGCATCCAGTACAATATATAGGACACCAATGTCGACATCCTGAAGCGTCCAGTACAATATACGGGACGCCAATGTCGGCATCCTGAAACGTTCTGTACAATATACGGGACGCTGATGTCGGCATCCTGAAGCGTGCGTTCTGTACAATATATGGGACGCTGACGTCGGCATCCTGGAGCGTCCAGTAAAATATACGGGATGCTGACATCGGCATCCTGAAGCATTCAGTACAATATACGAGACGCTGACGTCTGTATCCTGAAGCGTCCAGTACAATATACGGGACGCTGATGTCGGCATCCTGAAGCGTTCAGTACAATATACGGGACGCTGATGTCGGCATCCTGAAGCATCCAGTACAATATATAGGACACCAATGTCGGCATCCTTAAGCGTCCAATACAATATACGGGACGCTGACGTCAGCATCCTGAAGCGTCCAGTACAATATACGGGACGCTGATGTCGGCACCCTGAAGCATCCAGTACAATATATAGGACACCAATGTCGGCATCCTGAAGCGTCCAGTACAATATACAGGACGCTGGCGTCAGCATCCTGAAGCGTTCAGTACAATATACGGGACGATAACGTCGGCATCCTGAAGCGTCCAGTACAATATACGGGACGCTGATGTCGGCATCCTGAAGCGTCCAGTACAACATATGGGACACCGATGTCGGCACCCTGAAGCGTTCAGTACAACATACGGGACACCGATGTCGGCATCCTCAAGCGTCCAGTACAATATACGGGACGCTGATGTCGGCATCCTGAAGTGTCCAATACAATATACGGGACGCTGACGTTGGCATCCTGAAGCGTCCAGTTCAATATACGGGACGCTGACGTCGGCATCCTGAAGCATCCAGTACAATATACAGGACGTTGACGTCGGCATCCTGAAGCGTCCAGTACAATATACGGGATGCCAATGTCGGCATCCTGAAGCGTTCAGTACAATATACGGGACGCTGATGTCAGCATCCTGAAGCGTTCAGTACAATATACGGGACGCTGACGTCGGCATCCTGAAGCGTTCAGTACAATATACGGGACGCTGACGTCGGCATCCTGAAGCGTTCAGTACAATATACGGGACACCGATGTTGGCATCCTGAAGCGTCCAGTACAATATACGGGACGCTGATGTCGGCATCCTGAAGCGTGCGTTCTGTACAATATATGGGACGCTGACGTCGGCATCCTGAAGCGTCCAGTACAATATACGGGATGCTGACATTGGCATCCTGAAGCGTTCAGTACAATATACGAGACGCTGACGTCGGCATCCGGAACCGTCCAGTACAATATACGGAGCGCTGACGTCGGCATCCTGAAGCGTTCAGTACAATATAGAGGACGCTGCTGTCAGCATCCTGAAGCATCCAGTACAATATATAGGACACCAATGTCGGCATCCTGAAGCGTTCAGTACAATATACGTGATGCTGACGTCGGCATCCTGAAGCGCTCAGTACAACATACGGGACACCGATGTCGGCATCCTGAAGCGTCCAGTACAATATACAGGACGCTGACGTCGGCATCCTGAAGCGTTCAGTACAACATACGGGACACCGATGTCGGCATCCTGAAGCGTCCAGTACAATATACAGGACGCTGACGTCGGCATCCTGAAGCGTTCAGTACAACATACGGGACACCGATGTCGTAAATCCTGAAGCGTCCAGTACAACATATGGGGCACCGATGTAGGCATCCTGAAGCGTCCAGTACAATATACGGGACGCTGACGTCGGCATCCTGAAGTGTCCAGTACAATATACGGGACGCTGACGTTGGCATCCTGAAGCGTCCAGTACAATATACGGGACGCTGACGTCGGCATCCTGAAGCATCCAGTACAATATACGGGACATTGACGTCGGCATCCTGAAGCGTCCAGTACAATATACGGGATGCCAATGTCGGCATCCTGAAGCGTTCAGTACAATATACGGGACGCTGATGTCAGCATCCTGAAGCGTTCAGTACAATATACGGGACGCTGACGTCGGCATCCTGAAGCGTTCAGTACAATATACGGGACACCGATGTCGGCATCCTGAAGCGTCCAGTACATTATACGGGACGCTGACGTCGGCATCCTGAAGCGTCCAGTACAATATACGGGACGTTGACGTCGGCATCCTGAAGCGTCCAGTACAATATACGAGATGCCAATGTCGGCATCCTGAAGCGTTCAGTACAATATACGGGACGCTGACGTCGGCATCCTGAAGCGTCCAGTATAATATACGGGACGCTGACGTCAGCATCCTGAAGCGTCCAGTACAATATGCGGGATTCTGACGTCGGCATCCTGAAGCGTCCAGTACAATATAGGGGACGCTGATGTCGGCATCCTGAAGAGTCCAGTACAATATATGGGACGCTGATGTCGGCATCCTGAAGCGTCCAGTACAATATAGGAGAAGCTGACGTCGGCATCCTGAAGCGTCCAGTACAATATACGGGACGCTGATATCGGCATCCTGAAGCGTTCAGTACAATATAGGGGACGCTGACGTCGGCATCCTGAAGCGTCCAGTACAATATACGGGACGCCAATGTCGGCATCCTGAAGCGTTCAGTACAATATACGGGACGCTGACGTCAGCATCCTGAAGCGTTCAGTACAATATATGGGACGCTGACGTCAGCATCCTGAAGCGTTCAGTACAATATACGGGACGCTGACGTCAGCATCCTGAAGCGTTCAGTACAATATACGGAACGCTGACGTCGGCATCCTGAAGCGTCCAGTACAATATACGGGACGCTGACGTCAGCATCCTGAAGCGTTCAGTACAATATGCGGGACGCCAATGTCGGCATCCTGAAGCGTTCAGTACAATATGCAGGACGCCAATGTCGGCATCCTGAAGCGTCCAGTACAATATACAGGATGCCAACGTTGGCATCCTGAAGCGTCCAGTACAATATACAGGACACCAACGTTGGCATCCTGAAGCGTTCAGTACAATATACGGGACGCTGACGTCAGTATCCTGAAGCGTTCAGTACAATATACGGGAAGCCAATGTCGGCATCCTGAAGCGTTCAGTACAATATATGGGACGCTGACGTCGGCATCCTGAAGCGTCCAGTATAATATACGGGACGCTGATGTCGGCATCCTGAAGCGTTCAGTACAACATATGGGACACCGATGTCGGCATCCTGAAGCGTCCAGTACAATATACGGGACGCTGACGTCGGCATCCTGAAGTGTCCAGTACAATATACGGGACGCTGACGTCGGCATCCTGAAGCGTCCAGTACAATATACGGGACGCTGACGTCGGCATCCTGAAGCGTCCAGTACAATATACGGGACGCTGATGTCGGCATCCTGAAGTGTCCAGTACAATATACGGGACGTTGACGTCGGCATCCTGAAGCGTCCAGTACAATATACGGGACGCCAATGTCGGCATCCCGAAGCGTTCAGTACAATATACGGGACGCTGATGTCGGCACCCTGAAGCGTCCAGTATAATATACGGGACGCTGACGTCGGCATCCTGAAGCGTCCAGTACAATATACGGGACGCTGATGTCAGCATCCTGAAGCATTCAGTACAATATACAGGACGCCAATGTCGGCATCCTGAAGCGTTCAGTACAATATACAGGACGCTGACGTCGGCATCCTGAAGCATTCAGTACAATATACGGGACGCTGACGTCGGCATCCTGAAGTGTTCAGTACAATATATGGGATGCTGACGTCGGCATCCTGATGCGTTCGGTACAATATACGGGATGCTGACGTCGGCATCCTGAAGCGTCCTGTACAATATACAGGAGGCTGACGTCGGCATCCTGAAGCATTCAGTACAATATACGGGACGCTGACGTCGGCATCCTGAAGTGTTCAGTACAATATATGGGATGCTGACGTCGGCATCCTGATGCGTTCGGTACAATATACAGGATGCTGATGTCGGCATCCTGAAGCGTCCAGTACAACATATGGGACACCGATGTCGGCATCCTGAAGCGTTCAGTACAACATACGGGACACCGATGTCGGCATCCTCAAGCGTCCAGTACAATATACGGGACGCTTATGTCGGCATCCTGAAGTGTCCAATACAATATACGGGACGCTGGCGTTATCATCCTGAAGCGTCCAGTACAATATACGGGACGCTGACGTCGGCATCCTGAAGCATCCAGTACAATATACAGGACGTTGACGTCGGCATCCTGAAGCGTCCAGTACAATATACGGGATGCCAATGTCGGCATCCTGAAGCGTTCAGTACAATATACGGGACGCTGATGTCAGCATCCTGAAGCGTTCAGTACAATATACGGGACGCTGACGTCGGCATCCTGAAGCGTTCAGTACAATATACGGGACGCTGACGTCGGCATCCTGAAGCGTTCAGTACAATATACGGGACACCGATGTCGGCATCCTGAAGCGTCCAGTACAATATACGGGACGCTGATGTCGGCATCCTGAAGCGTGCGTTCTGTACAATATATGGGACGCTGACGTCGGCATCCTGAAGCGTCCAGTACAATATACGGGATGCTGACATTGGCATCCTGAAGCGTTCAGTACAATATACGAGACGCTGACGTCGGCATCCTGAACCGTCCAGTACAATATACGGGACGCTGACGTCGGCATCCTGAAGCGTTCAGTACAATATACAGGACGCTGCTGTCAGCATCCTGAAGCATCCAGTACAATATATAGGACACCAATGTCGGCATCCTGAAGCGTTCAGTACAATATACGTGATGCTGACGTCGGCATCCTGAAGCGCTCAGTACAACATACGGGACACCGATGTCGGCATCCTGAAGCGTCCAGTACAATATACAGGACGCTGACGTCGGCATCCTGAAGCGTTCAGTACAATATACGGGACGCTGACGTCGGCATCCTGAAGCGTCCAGTACAATATACAGGACGCTGACGTCGGCATCCTGAAGCGTTCAGTACAACATACGGGACACCGATGTCGTAAATCCTGAAGCGTCCAGTACAACATACGGGACGCCGATGTCGGCATCCTGAAGCGTCCAGTACAATATACGGGACGCTGACGTCGGCATCCTGAAGCGTCCAGTACAATATACGGGACGCTGACGTCGGCATCCTGAAGCGTTCAGTACAATATACGGGACGCTGACGTCGGCATCCTGAAGCGTCCAGTACAATATACGGGACGCTGACGTCGGCATCCTGAAGCGTCCAGTACAATATACGGGACGCCAATGTCGGCATCCTGAAGCGTTCAGTACAATATACGGGACGCTGATGTCAGCATCCTGAAGCGTTCAGTACAATATACGGGACGCTGACGTCGGCATCCTGAAGCGTTCAGTACAATATACGGGACACCGATGTCGGCATCCTGAAGCGTCCAGTACAATATACGGGACGCTGACGTCGGCATCCTGAAGCGTCCAGTACAATATACGGGACGTTGACGTCGGCATCCTGAAGCGTCCAGTACAATATACGAGATGCCAATGTCGGCATCCTGAAGCGTTCAGTACAATATACGGGACGCTGACGTCGGCATCCTGAAGCGTCCAGTATAATATACGGGACGCTGACGTTGGCATCCTGAAGCGTCCAGTACAATATTCGGGATTCTGACGTCGGCATCCTGAAGCGTCCAGTACAATATAGGGGACGCTGATGTCGGCATCCTGAAGCGTCCAGTACAATATATGGGACGCTGATGTCGGCATCCTGAAGCGTCCAGTACAATATAGGAGAAGCTGACGTCGGCATCCTGAAGCGTCCAGTACAATATACGGGACGCTGATATCGGCATCCTGAAGCGTTCAGTACAATATAGGGGACGCTGACGTCGGCATCCTGAAGCGTCCAGTACAATATACGGGACGCCAATGTCGGCATCCTGAAGCGTTCAGTACAATATACGGGACGCTGACGTCAGCATCCTGAAGCGTTCAGTACAATATACGGGACGCTGACGTCAGCATCCTGAAGCGTTCAGTACAATATACGGGACGCTGACGTCAGCATCCTGAAGCGTTCAGTACAATATACGGAACGCTGACGTCGGCATCCTGAAGCGTCCAGTACAATATACGGGACGCTGACGTCGGCATCCTGAAGCGTTCAGTACAATATACGGGACGCTGATGTCGGCATCCTGAAGCGTTCAGTACAATATACGGGACGCTGATGTCGGCATCCTGAAGCGTCCAGTACAATATACGGGACGCTGACGTCGGCATCCTGAAGCGTCCAGTACAATATACGGGACGCTGACGTCGGCATCCTGAAGCGTTCAGTACAATATACGGGACGCTGACGTCGGCATCCTGAAGCGTTCAGTACAATATACGGGACGCTGATGTCGGCATCCTGAAGCGTTCAGTACAATATACGGGACGCTGACGTCGGCATCCTGAAGCGTCCAGTACAATATACGGGACGCTGATGTCGGCATCCTGAAGCGTTCAGTACAATATACGGGACGCTGATGTCGGCATCCTGAAGCGTCCAGTACAATATACGGGACGCTGACGTCGGCATCCTGAAGCGTCCAGTACAATATACAGGACGCTGACGTCGGCATCCTGAAGCGTTCAGTACAATATACGGGACGCTGATGTCGGCATCCTGAAGCGTCCAGTACGATATGCGGGACGCTGTGCTGGGCAGCCTGAAGCGTCCAGTACAATATACGGGACGCTGATGTCTGCATCCTGAAGCGTCCAGTACAATATACGGGACGCCAATGTCGGCATCCTGAAGCGTTCAGTACAATATACGGGACGCTGATGTCGGCATCCTGAAGCGTCCAGTACAATATACGGGACGCTGACGTCGGCATCCTGAAGCGTCCAGTACAATATACGGGACGCTGATGTCGGCATCCTGAAGCGTTCAGTACAATATACGGGACGCTGACGTCGGCATCCTGAAGCGTCCAGTACAATATACGGGACGCTGACGTCGGCATCCTGAAGCGTCCAGTACAATATACGGGACGCTGACGTCGGCATCCTGAAGCGTCCAGTACAATATACGGGACGCTGACGTCGGCATCCTGAAGCGTCCAGTACAATATACGGGACGCTGACGTCGGCATCCTGAAGCGTCCAGTACAATATACGGGACGCTGACGTCGGCATCCTGAAGCGTCCAGTACAATATACGGGACGCTGATGTCGGCATCCTGAAGCGTCCAGTACAATATACGGGACGCTGACGTCGGCATCCTGAAGCGTCCAGTACAATATACGGGACGCTGATGTCGGCATCCTGAAGCGTCCAGTACAATATACGGGACGCTGACGTCGGCATCCTGAAGCGTCCAGTACAATATACTGGACGCTGACGTCGGCATCCTGAAGCGTCCAGTACAATATACGGGACGCTGACGTCGGCATCCTGAAGCGTCCAGTACAATATACGGGACGCTGACGTCGGCATCCTGAAGCGTTCAGTACAATATACGGGACGCTGATGTCGGCATCCTGAAGCGTCCAGTACAATATACAGGACGCCAATGTCGGCATCCTGAAGCGTTCAGTACAATATACGGGACGCTGACGTCGGCATCCTGAAGCGTCCAGTACAATATACGGGACGCTGATGTCGGCATCCTGAAGCGTCCAGTACAAAATATGGGACGCCAATGTCGGCATCCTGAAGCGTTCAGTACAATATACAGGACGCTGACGTCGGCATCCTGAAGCGTTCAGTACAATATACAGGACGCTGACGTCGGCATCCTGAAGCGTCCAGTACAATATACGGGACGCTGAGGTCGGCATCCTGAAGCATTCAGTACAATATACGGGACGCTGACGTCGGCATCCTGAAGCGTTCAGTACAATATACAGGACGCTGACGTCGGCATCCTGATGCGTCTAGTACAATATACGGGACGCTGACGTCGGCATCCTGAAGCGTTCAGTACAATATACAGGACGCTGACGTCGGCATCCTGAAGCGTCTAGTACAATATACGGGACGCTGACGTCGGCATCCTGAAGCGTTCAGTACAATATACGGGACGCTGATGTCGGCATCCTGAAGTGTCCAGTACAATATATGGGATGCTGACGTCGGCATCCTGAAGCGTCCAGTACAATATACGGGACGCTGACGTCGGCATCCTGAAGCACCCAGTACAATATACGGGACACTGACGTCAGCATCCTGAAGCGTCCAGTACAATATACGGGACACTGACGTTGGCATCCTGAAGCGTCCAGTACAATATACGGAACGCTGACGTCAGCATCCTGAAGCGTCCAGTACAATATACGGGACACTGACGTCGGCATCCTGAAGCGTCCAGTACAATATACGGGACGCTGACGTCGGCATCCTGAAGCGTCCAGTACAATATACGGGACACTGACGTCGGCATCCTGAAGCGTTCAGTACAATATACGGGACGCTGACGTCAGCATCCTGAAGCACCCAGTACAATATACGGGACGCTGACGTCAGCATCCTGAAGCGTTCAGTACAATATACGGGACGCTGACGTCAGCATCCTGAAGCGTCCAGTACAATATACGGGACAGCGACGCCTATGTTGCTGTCTTTATTACATTTACTTTTATTTGGTGCTGAGTGATCCCATATTCTGTTCTGACTCTACCTAGAGACTCCGTATATGATACTGTGTCTTATATGACTTTCAATGTTGTTATAGTGTAATGACGTAAGCGCGTCTTACGCGCATTTGTACAGGTAACTATCAATTTATGCGAGTATTGTGTCCTTGAAGAGGTCGCGTAAATCAAACAAGAGGTAGGTTTCTATCGAAAAATAAATATTCACTTCATTGAGTTGAGAGAGAGAGAGAGAGAGAGAGAGAGAGAGAGAGAGAGAGAGAGAGAGAGAGAGAGAGAGAGAGAGAGAGAGAGAGAGAGAGTATATCCATATCACCGAGATATCCACTCAGGAACTCAGTCTCAGCCTCACTCGTGTGAGGGAGAAATGAGGGACACCATGAGCGACTGGCTAGTACCGGTACCGTACTGTGTAGCTGGTACCTTTAGTACCGGTACTGGTACTGGTACCAGCCCACCCCTATTGTTGAGTAGCGTGGCAGCGTGGGTACTGTATTGTTGTTCAAGTGGCGCGCGGGAAGAACTGAGCTTAGCTGTGTGGCCGCTGCACCGTGTGAATCTAGTTGCGGGAGACATCTGGTGGCCACTCCATAAAATATCGCGTATAAGTGAAAAAATGTGTTTATTAAACATTTATTTGGAATTTGGACCCCACGTTATTTAAAAAACGCGTAAACCAAACTCGCGTAAATCGAAAGTTACCTGTACTTGACAGTAACAATCAATTCTAACGGAAAATAACAAAAATAATGAGAAAGAAATGATATATGTGTATCTGCAGAGTTTTGGAGTTCCTCTTCCTTTGAGTTGCAAATTGGCTGGGTAGTGAGTGCTTATCTCACCACCCCCTTGGCTCAAGGATGCGGCCTCCCCTCCCCCACTGTCACTGTTCTCTTTCATTCTTCCTTCCTTCCTTCTACCTCCCCCCTCCAGGGTGTGTGTGTGTGTGAGACAGAGAGAGAGAGAGAGAGAGAGATGCATGCTCTCCCTCTTTCTCCCTCCCCCCTCTTCTCTATCTCTCTCCCTCTCCCTTTGTATCGTATTGGGGAGAGAGAGAGAGAGAGAGAGAGAGAGAGAGAGAGAGAGAGAGAGAGAGAGAGAGAGAGAGAGAGAGAGAGAGAGAGAGAGAGAGAGAGAGAGAGAGAGAGAGAGATGCATGCCCTCCCTCTTTCTCCCTCCCCCTCTTCTCTATCTCTTTCCCTTCGTATCGTATTGGAGAGAGAGAGAGAGAGAGAGAGAGAGAGAGAGAGAGAGAGAGAGAGAGAGAGAGAGAGAGAGAGAGAGAGAGAGAGAGAGAGAGAGAGAGAGAGAGAGAGAGAGAGTGTCTCTTCAGCAAGTTTCAACTTGCTGTTCCTCGACTCTTCCCTTCCTTTCTAACCATCTAATCTGTGTGTGTGTGTGTGTGTGTGTGTGTGTGTGTGTGTGAGAGAGAGAGAGAGAGAGAGAGAGAGAGAGAGAGAGAGAGAGAGAGAGAGAGAGAGAGAGAGAGAGAGAGAGAGAGAGAGAGAGAGAGAGAGAGAGATGCTAATCTCTTGCAAATTTCTCTATATTTATGCTTATATCTCAAAATTATCAAATAATTTATGTTTCTTTATGTGCACCATTTAATTTTGCATGTTTTTATATATAATCCATGATGATTATGTTGAAATTGTGGCTGAAAATTTGTTATAATCAGAAGCGCCGTTTGAAATCTGGCACGCGCAGCCAACCCGGGTACGGGGCGGGGCACTGTTTTTGCCCGGTTGTAGTAAAGGGGTTAAGAAGAGATCATCTCTATCCACCTCATCAAACTTATTTACCAACTTATACAGCATGATCAGATCTCCTCTCTCCCTTCTTTGTTCTACTGTGTGTATTTACCTAGTTGTAGTTTTACAGGGCCAGGGCTTACGCCCATGTGATCCGGTCTCCGTATCTGTATTTGTCCAACTTTTCCTTAAAGTTTTGCACACTCTTCGCTGAAATTACAGCGACATTTAAGTCTGTTCCAAATCTCTATATTTCTTTGTCTCTCAAACATCTTCCCTTCACGACAAGAGTCGGCAAGAGTCTGGACCAACCGTCACTTCCGGTTGAGGTCTGAGGGAGGTCAGGGGCAGTTGTCAAGACTGTCGTCAACAGTCTTGTCTTGTCTTGAGACAGTTGTGACGACTGTCGGGGCCATTTTTCAATTTTTTACCGTTTCCGGTCAGCACAGTCATCTGTGCCGACTACTTAAGAATGATGAGGGACTGTCGTGACGCCAGTCTTCGCCTAATGAAGGACGTTTGTGACGACTGTCGGCTCAGAAATATTGGCTAACACTGCCGCCATCAAGAAATTTATACTTTTATTTTGCAATCACAAGCACAATAACAACTTCTGGGCATGGTTACGTTTCGCTGGCACAAACTTTAGAGCTGCACAGTACTCACGCATTCCTTTTTCCTCAATCTCTTTTGTGTTGAATGGCACAACTAGGGTTGCCACCCTGAGGTCAGAAAAATGTGGAAGGCAACATCTCACTCTCCAGTACGGAATGGATCCATATTTAAAGGAATGGGTGGCAACACTAAAATTTCTCAAGCATGCAATGAGTGACAGCCGCAGCACGCTGCTGGTGGAGGCAAGATGGAGGGGGGAGGGACGTTACGTCGCATATTTTACACGTATTTTAGGATGAACCTTTGACCAATTTTACGGGGTGATTTTGAGATTTACCGAAATATGCCCTCACTACAATTTTAAGATACTGAATTTATCTGCTTGACCATTCAGATAACAAAATACCGTACGGAACAAATGCCGTTCCGTATTGGTTCAAAACAGAACGATACATTTCATTCTTGAATACAGAGCGATTCCGTATTTTAAGGAACGGCAAGTCTGCCGCCAAGACAGTCGCGTAGACCGTCAGGAAGACTGTCGGCCAACTCTTTGGCAACTGTCGGCCAGCCAGATGACAGACAATCTGGAAGACTGTCGTCAAGACCGTCTGCGACTGTCAGCCAATCGGTCGGAAAATTCATGATTGTTGTAGACATGGCGCCATTTCAAAAATTGACCGTTGAGACTCGTCTTGAGACAAGTTGGCAGCATGTCGCAGACATGCTGCCAACTAGTTGGCCGAATGTACCAGTTGGCAATCATGGTAGCCGACACCAAGATGCCAAAAAATTCTTGGAGCATGGGAGCCGACTTGTCAAATGCAGAAGTCGCTGGGTTTTCGTGGCCCAGAGTCGGCACAGTGTGAACGGGGCTTTAGTAGTAACTCCTCATTATCTACTTCTTCCATTCTGCTCAACAATTTATAAATTTGTATTAGGTCTCCCCTTTCTCTTCTTTGTTCCAGTGCTGGTGTGTCCATTTCCTTTAATCTTTCTTCATATGTCAACCCCTCCAGTTCTGGAACCATTTTTGTTGCCATCGTTTATATTCCTTCTAGTTTTTTTTGTTTCTTCTTATGGGGAGACCACACTGCCTCCGCATATTCCAATTTGGTCTAATCATAGTGGTTATTAACTTTTTCATCATATCCTTATCCATGTAGTGGAATGCTAATCTTATATTTCTCACCATTTTATACGTACCATCGAATATCCTATTAATCCTTAGGCCGGTGTCACACTAGGTGGTTTTGCCAAGCGGTTTCGCCGCTTTTACGATAACACACACAAACCAATTGGAGGTGTCACACTGGGTGGTTTTGCCGCGCGGTGCCGCGTGGCTGCCGCCCACCACCGCAGCATGCTGCGGCAGAACCGCCCTGGCGTGAAGAAAAAAATTAAATAAAATGAGAACATGTTTTTGTTGTTTCCGTGACCTAGTAATGTATTAATAATGTTTCATCGATGATGTTATCGAGTGACGTCATCGATGAAACTCGTGTTAAATTGAACATCACGTTAGTTAAACATATCTCCTTAAATATCAACTCGTGTTAAATCAAGGTGACTACTAGGAAAAGTACTGGTGCCAATACCAATCCTTGAGACACTCCACTCTCTACAATTCTCCATTCTGATTTCATGTCCTTTACCACTGTTCTCATCTCTCTTCCCCTTAAATAACTTTCCATCCAGTTCATCATTTTCCCTTTCAATCCTCCTTTATTGCCCAGCTTCCATAGTTCTCTTGTAGGAACTTTGTCAATCGCCTTCTTCAGGTCCAAGTAAACGCAATCAACCCATCCGTCCCTTTCCTGTATTATGTCTGTCACTCTTGAGTAAAAGCTCAGTAAGTTTGTTACACATTAGCGCCCTTTTCAAAAGCCATATTGTTTACGTGTGATTATATTATGCTCTTCAAGAAATCTCGTCCATTGATTCTTCATCACTTTCTCACATATTTTACATACTACACTGGTCAATGATACAGGTCTGTAGTTCAGGAGTTCTTCCTTTTTTCCACTTTTGAATATAGGGACCATTTTGGCCCTCTGCCACTCCTTTGGTACTTATCAGTTGTTATTGAGCATTTAATGATATCGTATACTGGTCCAACCAGCTGATCTCTGCATTCTTTCAACATGTAACCCGAGACTCCATCCGGTCCTAGTGCTTTCCTCTCTTCCAGCTCCCCCATCATTTTATATATCTCCTCTTTATTTACTGTGACTTCTTCCATATGAACATTTATCTTGTTTTCTTGTGGTTCGTTGAATTGTGATTCTTTTGTAAAAACTTGCTGGAACTTTTTGTTTAGTAGCTCAGTCATGTCTTTAGGATCTTCAATTATCACATTCCCATCACTCAATCTTTCTATTGTTTTTAATTGTTTCCCTTGGTTTGATTTTTCCATTTATGAATCTATAAAACAGTTTAGGTTGTTCCTTGCACTTTTCTACAATATCCTTTTCATATCCTTTCTCTTCTTTTCTCCTTATTTTCACGTATGCATTTCTCGCTATCTTAAAATCTTCTTTATTCCTTTAGTTTTTGTTTCTTTTCAATCTCTTCCACGCTTTGTCTCTTTTCTTTTGCCTTAGCACATCTTGCATTAAACCAGTTATTTTTTCCTTTTTCTTTAGGTTTATATTCTGATACATATTTCATAACTTTTCATGCAACTCTCTTGTTCTCTTAACTCTTCCCAATCTAGCTCTCCATAATATTTCCTGAGAATTTCCATGTCTGCCTTCCTATAGTTTAACCTGTTTCTTTTACATGATTCATCTTCCTTCCTCCTCTGTTTTCATTTCTATTATCATGTGATCACTCTTTCCCAGGGGGCACCCATACCTTAATTCATTCATCAAGTGCATTTCCTTTGTTAACACCAGGTCCAGTCTCGCCGGTTCATTGTCACTTCTGTATCTCATGTTTTCCTTCACCCATTGCATCATCAAGTTTTCCATCGTCAATCTTAAAAATCTTTCCCCCCAAGCCGTTTCACTACATCCACTTTGAATTATTTCCCAATTTACCTCCTTACAGTTAAAATCTCCAACTAACAAGATTCTTTTGTTTGCTTTGATTAATCTACTCAAACTCAGAATGGTATCTTCAATCATGGTCTCATATTCCTCTTTACTCCATGAGTTAGTTTTTGGTGGTACATAGGTTGTTATTACTGTGTGTGTGTGTGTGTGTGTGTGTATTTACCTAGTTGTAAAATACAGGAAAAGAGCCGTACTAGGCTCGTGCTGTCCTGTCTCCATAATGCTTATTATCCAGTTTGGCTTTAAATTCATGAATCGTTTTTGCACACACAGTCTCCTCGTCAAGTCCGTTCCATGTTGTTATGCTTCTGTATGGAAAACTGTATTTCTTGATGTCTCTCCTACAGTCACTCTTTTTCAATTTCTTACCATTGCCTCTTGTTACACTTCTGTCACATACCACAAGGTCTTCCCTGTCCAATTTCTCCAATCCCTCTTGTATCCTGTACAATGCTATTAGGTCCCCTCTCTCTCTTCTGCTCTCCAGTGTTGTTAGTCCCAATTTCTCCAGTCTTTCTTCATAAGTACGTTCTCTCAGAGTTTCTGGTAATTTAGTCGGTGCTCTTTGTATTCTTTCCAACTTTCTAATTTCTTTCTTCAATCTAGGTGACCACACTAATGCTGCATATTCCAGTCTTGGACGTATCATCAATGTTGTTAGTTTCTTCACCATTTCTTCATCTAAATATGTAAACGCTGCTTTTATGTTTCTAAGAAGATTGTATGTTTCCCCAGTTATCCGGTCTATATGTTTTCCAAAGGATAACTTGTCAGTTACGATCACTCCCAGATCTTTTTCTTCAGTTTTTTTCATGATTCTTTCATTACTCAGAGAGTAGTTCCCCGATATTCGTCTACTGCTCTTACCAAACTCCATCACGCTACACTTCTCTGTATTGAATGTCATTTCCCATTTGCGTGACCATTCACTTATTCTATCGAGATCTTGGCTCAGGGCTACACAGTCTTCTTCATTAGCCACCCTCCTCATTATTTCAGCATCATCAGCAAACATATTCATATAGCTTGTCACCCCTTCTGTCATGTCATTAATATAAGTTACAAACATAATCAGAGCCAACACCGATCCTTGGGGGACTCCACTCGTCACTTCCATCCAGCTTGATTTATTATTCCTGATTACTGTTCTCATTTCTCTCTTCATCAAAAAGTCCATAATCCAATCCAATATTGAACCACCCAGACCTCCAACATGATTAAGTTTCCATATTAATCACTGTGTGTGTGTGTGTACAGTCGTCCCTCAAATAGTACGGTTTCGGTTTTATACGGATTGTCATGGAAGATTTTTTTAAGGAGTTTTAAATTTCCCGCTCGTCACACCAAGTAGCCATGGCGTGAGTGGCAACACCGTTCTACCAAAACACCTGTTGAAAGCACCCCCAAAGCATTCGAGATAGGTGTTCACCTTGCAGAAGAATTCAGATTTAGGAGAAGTTACGTTTTGGGATGAGTTACGTTGCAGTAGGGAGAGCATATCATGTGAATGAGAGCAGTGTTTGCTGTATCTATCGTCTTGGTCTTGGTTCGGGAGGTAGTTGTCCCTTTCGGTCCTAACTACAGCCTTTGAAACGGCTTACTCCCTCTTGCCGCAGTAACTGCCTGTGCTCCATGAGCGCTGCAAGAGTGGAAATAAAGGTCGTCCTTTTACTAAGCCTTAAGGTAAGAGCATCTCATTCGCAGCAAAATGTCGTACGCTGATCTTCCTGGCGACGTTTAACATGCATTACTAGCTATCGTGGCTGACGAACTCCTTACAACAGAAGATGAAAAGGAAGCTGCAGTGGTTATGGTGGCACAGAGAGGTGAAATGCAATGGAAACACTCATATGTGTTTGTTTGGGCTGCCATATTTGCTGATGACGTCATCAGAGCATGAGGCGCTCCATCTCTCAAAGCCGGGAGCCAGTGGATGTGCCGAGTTGGGAACTCGTGCTGCCGCGTCACGCATCTGAGAGCACTCGGGACATTCTGGGAGTCCCGATTCCCTCTCTCAAATGCTGCCCAGGTGTGTTTCTAAGGGGGGCACTAATTTTCTATGGATTTTTGAATAGTACGGTGATCCTGGGTCCCTAACCCCCGTACTATTTGAGGGACAACTGTAGTTACCAATTTGTAGTTTTACAGGCTTTATGCTCATGTGGTCCCGTCTCCGTATCTGCATTTATCCAACTTTTCCTTAAAGCTTTGCACACTCCTCGCTGATACTACATCCTCACTTAGTCTGTTCCAGACCTCTATATTTCCTTGCGGGAAGCTATATTTCTATATGTCTCTCAAGCATCTTCCCTTCCTCAATTTTTTACTATGTTCCTGGTGGTAATTCCTTCTGTTAGTAATAACTCCTCGTTATCTACTTCATCTATTTTGTTCAATAACTTATATATTTGTATTAGGTCTCCCCTTTCTCTTC
>NW_026112274.1:0-17500 GCF_024679095.1 Eriocheir sinensis
GATTATGGTGGTGATGATGGTGGTGGTGATGATGATGGTGGTGATGATGATGGTGGTGATGATGATGGTGGTGATGATGATGGTGGTGATGATGGTGGTGATGATGGTGGTGATGGTGATGGTGGTGATGATGATGGTGGTGATGATGGTGATGATGGTGATGATGGTGGTGATGATGATGGTGGTGATGATGGTGATGATGATGGTGATGATGGTGATGATGATGGTGGTGATGATGATGGTGATGATGGTGGTGATGATGGTGGTGATGATGGTGGTGATGATGATGGTGATGATGATGATGGTGATGATGGTGATGGTGGTGATGATGATGGTGGTGATGATGGTGGTGATGATTATGGTGGTGATGATGGTGGTGATGATGGTGGTGGTGATGATGGTGGTGGTGATGATGATGGTGGTGATGATGATGGTGATGATGATGGTGATGATGGTGATGGTGGTGATGATTATGGTGGTGATGATGTTGGTGGTTATGATGGTGGTGGTGATGATGATGGTGGTGATGATGATGGTGGTGATGATGATGGTGGTGATGATGATGGTGATGATGGTGGTGATGATGATGGTGGTGATGGTGATGGTGGTGATGATGATGGTGGTGATGATGGTGATGATGGTGATGATGGTGGTGATGATGATGGTGGTGATGATGGTGATGATGATGGTGATGATGGTGATTATGATGGTGGTGATGATGATGGTGATGATGGTGATGGTGGTGATGATGATGGTGATGATGATGATGGTGATGATGGTGATGGTGGTGATGATGATGGTGGTGATGATGATGGTGGTGATGATGATGGTGGTGATGATGATGATGGTGGTGATGATGGTGGTCGTGATGGTGGCGAGAGAGAGAGAGAGAGAGAGAGGCCAGTCATAGGCTATTTGACCGTTTTGAACCTAGCTCTCTCTTCCATCTTTCATAGTATTTTTTATTACGCTAATTTCCTTTCCTATTCGTCTTGATATCCCAAAATAATCTCTCTCTCTCTCTCTCTCTCTCTCTCTCTCTCTCTCTCTCTCTCTCTCTCTCTGTTGCATATATATATATATATATATATATATATATATATATATATATATATATATATATATATATATATATATATATATATATATATATATATATATATATATATATATATATATATATATATATATATATATATATATATATATATATATATATATATATATATATATATTAAATCCAGGCAATGATAATACCTAAAATAATATCAGTGCTAGTGTCACTTGTGCGAAATATATTCATGTTCATATTCAGTTCCTTTCAATATAAGCAAATATACTCTTATCGGCAAAAAAAAATTACTTTCTAAATCACTGGCCTGTATGGTTTATTTTGGGGGACCTGGATGCATTGAGAGAGAGAGAGAGAGAGAGAGAGAGAGAGAGAGAGAGAGAGAGAGAGAGAGAGAGAGAGAGAGAGAGATTATTTGGGATATCAAGACGAATAGGAAAGCGAAATTTAGCGTAATAAAAAATACTATGAAAGATGGAAGAGAGGGAGCTAGGTTCAAACGGTCAAATAGCCTATGACTGGCCTCTCTCTCTCTCTCTCTCTCTCTCTCTCTGACTCCAAGCACGTACGTTTTTTTTCTTTATTAGCTATATATAGGAATTGTCTGGCCAAAGTACAAGAAATTCAAATATGGACGAGACACAGTTATAACCTTATGGTAGTGTCAATATAAGTATTGTATGTGCCATAATTCGTCATCGCCTCGCCGCAATCACAAGCTCGTGTCGCCAACTGCCGTTGAATAACTCTCGTACACAGCGGGCTGTGTACGTTTTTATTATGTTTTTATTACAGCTAGCTTGTTTGTTGGTCTGTTTAGTGTATCAGCTAAAGCTTTGTTAACATAAAAGATGCAGAACATGCAGTATAGCACTATACAATACAGGTATATTAATACTTATAACAGTAATAATATCGTCATCCGGAGGCGTTTGAACGTTGGTTTTTTTTTCACAGCGTATCGCCGTGCTTCAAAATGATTCGCGTCGGTGTTTCTAAATATTCGTGTTTAGCAAGATAACGGAGGCTCCTATGGTTATTTTTGATATCGCATCTTAATCTACGGTATTTTCTACGTTTATCAGTAGGTCTGTTTTTCTTTTAAACTTGGTAATAAAAAAAAAATGATCGTTTTGACAAAAATCCTCAGGGGGGGGCAAATGTGGCCCGGGTCGGAACGAATAGGGTTAAACCAAACACTGCCCCCTTAAATGAAATAGATGGATTCAAATCCTATCATACGCATAGGCCCGAAGGCTTTGGTGGTGTTGCAATCTACGTAAATAACAACATACCCAGTATCCTGCTGAGTGTATACTGTCTGTGAGATGACACCGTAGAACTTTGTACCGTCAAAATCACAACTGGTAACTGTCATTACTTTGTAGTGTCCCTATACCGTCCCCATGATAAACTCCAGAAAGTCAACGAGTTTAATTCATTCATAGATAACTTTCTTTCACAAATCATTTTTACTGATAATCAAACTTTCATCTCCGGTGACTTTAACATTAACCTACTAAAACACGACACTCATATACATACAAACCATTTCCTATGCACAATGCAATCTCTCAATTATTTCTCACGCATATCCCGTCCCACAAGATTTACAGATCATAACTCCACAGCTTCTCCATCCCTCTGAGACCATATATGGATTAATTTTACAGCTCCCTCCTCTTCTGATATTTTTAATATTTCCCCTAAGCGACCACCTACCGGTATTTCTAATCCTCCCAATATTTCACAAGCTTGAAAAGAAACAAAAATTAACCTTTAGGATAAGAAACGTCGAGAACCGGACTAAATTTAAAACAAAGATATCAAAAATTGATTGGAGTTCCCTTTCAACTAACTATGATTTTTTTTTATTATTTTTTTTACAGCTAAGGAGACAGCTCAAGGGCGCAAAGAAAAAAAAAGAAAAAAAGGCCCGCTACTCACTGCTCCCGAACAGAGGTTAAAGGAGTGTCCAAAATCAGAGGTCAATTTCGGGAGGAGAGGTGTCCTGATACCCTACTCTTGAAAGAGTTCAAGTCGTAGGCAGGAGGAAATACAGATGAAGGAAGATTGTTCCAGAGTTTACCAGCGTGAGGGATGAAAGAGTGAAGATGCTGGTTAACTCTTGCATAAGGGGTTTGGACAGTATAGGGATGAGCATGAGTAGAAAGTCGAGTGCAGCGGGGCCGCGGGAGGGGGGGAGGCATGCACTTAGCAAGTTCAGAAGAGCAGTCAGCGTGGAAATATCGATAGAAGATAGAAAGAGAGGCAACATTGCGGCGGAATTTAAGAGGTAGAAGACTATCAGTATGAGGAGGAGAGCTGATGTGACGAAGAGCTTTAGCCTCCACTCTGTCCAGAAGAGCTGTGTGAGTGGAGCCCCCCCACACATGAGATGCATACTCCATGCGAGGGCGGACAAGGCCCCTGTATATGGACAGCAACTGTGCAGGGGAGAAGAACTGGCGGAGACGGTACAGAACGCCCAGCCTCGAGGAAGCTGATTTAGTAAGAGATGAGATATGAAGTTTCCAGTTAAGATTTTGAGTTAAGGATAGACCGAGGATGTTTAGTGTTGAGGAAGGTGATAGCTGGGTGTTGTCAAAGAATAGGTGATAGTTGTTTGGAAGATTGTGTCGAGTGGATAGGTGGAGAAACTGTGTTTTTGAGGCGTTGAAGGACACCAGGTTCTTCTTGCCCCAATCGGAAATAATAGTAAGGGCTGAGGCTAAGCGTTCTGCAGCCTCCAGCCTTGAGTCGTTAAGTTCCTGAAGGGTGGGTCTTCTATTAAAAGAAGTTGAGTAATGCAGAGTGGAATCATCGACGTAGGAATGGATAGGACAGTTCGTTTTGGAAAGAAGATCATCAATGAACAACAGAAAAAGAGTGGGAGATAGGACAGAACCCTGTGGGACACCACTGTTAATAGATTTAGGGGAAGGAAGAACAGTGACCGTCTACCACGGCAGAAATAGAACGGTCAGAAAGGAAACTGGAGATAAAGGTACAGAGAGAAGGATAGAAACCGTAGGAGGGTAGTTTAGAAAGCAAAGATTTGTGCCAGACCCTATCAAAAGCTTTTGATATGTCCAGCGCAATAGCAAAAGTTTCACCGAAACGGGTAAGAGAGGATGACCAAGAGTCAGTTAAGAGGGCTAGGAGATCACCAGTAGAACGCCCCTTGCGGAACCCATACTGGCGATCAGATAGAAGGTCAGAAGTGGAAAGGTGCTTTTGAATCTTACGGTTAAGGATTGATTCAAAAGCTTTAGATAGACAAGAAAGTAAAGCAATAGGACGGTAGTTTGAGGGATTGGAGCGGTCACCCTTCTTAGGTACAGGCTGTATGAAGGCATACTTCCAGCAAGAAGGAAAGGTAGATGTTGACAGGCAGAGGCGAAAGAGTTTGACCAGGCAGGGTGACAGCACGGAGGCACAGTTTTTAAGGACAATAGGAGGCACTCCATCAGGTCCATAAGCCTTCTGAGGATTGAGGCCAGAGAGGGCATAGAAAACATCATTTTGAAGAATCTTTATAACAGGCATAAAGGAGTCAGAGGGGGGATGAGTAGGAGGAATATGCCCAGAATCGTCCAGAGTGGAGTTTTTAGAAAAAGTTTGAGAGAAGAGTTCAGCCTTAGAGATAGATGAGACGGCAGTGTTGCCGTCAGGACTGAGGAGTGGAGGGAAAGATGAAGAAGTGAAGTTGGAGGAGATGTTTTTGGCTAGATGCCAGAAGTCACGGGAAGAGTTAGAAAAAGCAAGGTTTTGACATTTTCTATTAATGAAAGAATTTTTGGTTAGTCGGAGAATAGATTTGGCACGATTTCGGGCAGAAATGTAAAGTTCATAATTAGCATTAGTTTGAATGCTCTGGTACCTTTTGTGAGCTACCTCTCTATCATTGACAGCACGAGAACAAGCATGATTAAACCAAGGCTTTTTAGCGTGAGGAGTAGAGAAAGAACGAGGAATGTATGCCTCCATTCCAGAGACAATCACCTCTGTGATGCGCTGAGCACACAGAGGGGTCTCTATCCTGGAAGCAATAATCATTACACGGGAAATCGGAAAAGTACATCCTCAGGTCGTCCCACCGAGCTGAAGCAAAATGCCAGAAGCATCGCCTCTTCGGTGGGTCCAGAGGGTGTACAGGAGCGATAGGACAGGATGCAGAAATAAGATTGTGATCGGAGGAGCCCAACGGAGAGAACAGTTTGACAGAATAAGCAGAAGGGTTTGAGGTAAGGAAGAGGTCTAGAATGTTGGGCCGATCTCCAAGACGGTCGGGAATACGTGTAGGGTGCTGTACCAACTGCTCTAGGTCGTTGAGGATAGCAAAGTTGTAGGCTTGTTCACCAGGATGGTCAGTGAAAGAGGATGAAAGCCAAAGCTGGTGGTGAACATTGAAATCTCCTAGGATGGAGAATTCAAATAGTCAAAGAATTTTACATAGTTGGTAGAGTTAGGTGAGAGATAAACAGCACAGATGTATTTAGTAATAGAATGACAGTGAAGTCTTAACCAGATGGTGGAAAATTCAGAAGAGTCAAGGTCGTGGGCACGAGAGCAAGTGATGTCGTTGCGCACGTAGGCGCAACATCCAGCTTTGGATTGAAATTTAGGATAGAGATAATAGGAGCAGCGAGTAGCGGGCTTTTTTTTTTATTAATGTTTACTTTTTTGTGCCCTTGAGCTGTCTCCTTTGCTGTAAAAAAAAAAAAAAAAAAAAAAAAAGGAGGGAACAGAGTAGAGATTGCTGTCAGTAGCCTCAGAAACCTGTGTTTCGGTAAGGAAGAGAAGGTGAGGTTTAGAGGAGGAGAGATGATGTTCCACAGAATGAAAATTAGAGCGAAGACCGTGAATGTTGCAGAAATTGAGAAGAAAGAGGTTCGAGGAGTTATCAAGACACCTCTCGGGTCGGCAGCCAGAAGGGGAGTCCTCCCTGGGGGAATTTGTAGTCCTCCCCCCAGTCGGGGACTCCGAGGCTTGGTGTATGTGCGCCATTTTGAAATTTTAATTTTGGGAAAAGGTGTATATGTTGTGTGAATGCAGTGTGGTGTGGATAGAGAGAGGATCTGTCTTTAGAGAGCATGCTGAACTACTCTCCGGTGTTGGTGAGACAATAGGGAAACGGTTAGTGAGGACATGGGAAGGGTCTTTGGAGGGCTTCAGCTCCCTTCTCACCTCCCATATATACCTCACCGGGAGTGGCTTGCGCCCGTTCGGTAGGTGTCTTCCTACCTACTCCATGCTCATCAACCGGAGCAACCTCAACCACAAATGGCAGCAGTCGACTGGAGATGCCCATAGCTACCCCCCTGACATGGAAGCCATTGCTCATGCCGGACCAGTAGAAGGTGTAACCCCCCTCACTGATCTCGCCACTGCCAGGCCTCCTTGTCTCAGAGAGTGCCACTATGTCTACCCTCAGCCTTCTGAGCTCATTTGATAGGTAGGGCAGTCGATCATCGTCCGAGAGGCTCCGGACGTTCCTGGAGCCCACACGCAGAGCCCTCCGAAGGTTAACCCCGGGCCCGGTTCTGCGGGCGGGCGCAGCTTCTGCACCACCCCGGCCACCCCCAAAACAAAAAGAGGGGTTAGGGGGCCCTTCCTCCTTCGAGGTGCAAGGGTCCCGTAGGCTTTGCCCTGCACCCGTCACTGACGGCAGGCTTCCCGGATGCGAATGCATCGTGGAAGCCCGCCGTGGAAGCAAGACCGGATCGGGGTCGAGGTTCACGCCCCGACCCCGACCTCTACTTTTTAATTTGTTTCTGGCTTGGGTACTTTTTTGGTGGGGGAGGGGGTGCAAGCCCCTCCCCCAACCAGCCCAGATCAGGAGCTGGCCTGACTGGTCGCCATAGGGCAGGGACGCAGGATCCCTGGGGGGATTACTCCCCCGGCTACCCAAAGAAAGAAGTGTGAACAGAAGAGAGAGAGAAAGCGGGGAAAGACAGGTTGGGGGAGGTTGAGGGCGCTGCATTCCTCATTCAGACAGACCTGCCCCTACCCTGGTTATTTGGTTACCACCCAGCGTATTGAAATGGTTAGCATACTTGTTGCTAACTATTTCGGCTTGTCACTTAGTGTAGCATTTCCACTGGAGAAACACTACATCAAGTGAGTGGATGTTGGGCGCCCCCAACCACCACAAAAGGAGAAAGCAAGAAAGAAATAAGGAAATAGAGAGAGAAGAAGAATGAAAGAGAAAGAAAGGGGAGAGAGAAAGAAAAGAGAAATCAAGAATGAAATAGAGAAATTAAGAGAGAAAGATACAAACAAAGGGAGACAGGAGAAAGAGAAAAAGAAAGAGAGAAGAAGAATGCGAGAGAGAAAGAAAGAAAGAAAGGAAGAATGAAGGAGGGAAATGGAAAGAAAGAAAGCAAAATAAAGAGAGGAAGACAAAATAGAAATAAAGAAGGAAAAAATGAAAGAGAAATAAATAAATAAAGGAGAAATAGAGAAAAAAAGGGAAAGAAAGAAAGGAAGAAAAGTAAAAATGAAAGCGAGAAAAGGTTGAAAGATAAAAGAAGAAGAATAAAAGAGAGAAAGAAAGAAGAATGAAAAAAGAGAAAAGAGAAAAAGATAAAGAAAAAAGCAAAGAAAGTAAGAGATGATAAAATTGCCGAAATATACGCTCGTGTGACCCGGCCTTAACATGTGAATTTTGCCTTTACTTGTCCCTGGCTCCTGCAGTACGGGGTACACACCATGCCCGGCAATAGCACTTACAGGGTTAAGGACGGTCTCAAGCCCGACGCCATCGCCAAGTTAGCAGACGACTTCATAGCGACTCAACCTGGACCTCCGGCTTCGTCAGTGTCTTCCGTCGCTTCTCAGGACACCGATAAACTTGATCAACTCATCAAACAAGTTTCCCTGCTCGTACGGCGGTCACCTCTTCAAAAGCAGCTCCAGGACCGCCACCGCTCTCGCTCCCCCACTCCTCACCGACGCCAACGCCGTTCCCGTTCGAGGAGCCCAGGACTCTGTTGGTACCACCGCAAGTTCGGCGACAAGGCTTCAAAGTGTACCACCCCGTGCACATACAAGGCGTCAAACTCCAAGTGCGACCATTAGCGCAGCATAGTGCTCGTCGCCAACCCTCAGCGCTGCTCCAACTTCGCGACTGCCGTTCCAACAACAAGTTCCTCATTGACACCGGCGCTGACGTTGGTATTCTCCCAGCAACCGCCAGTCAGCGATCTCTACCTCCACTCTTGCACCTGTACGCCGCCAACGGTACTAAAATACCTGTCTACACACGACGTACCATGTAAGTGGACCTACGACGTTCCTTCGAATGGACCTTCTACGTCGGGAACGTCTGGCAGGCAATTCTCGGAGCACACTTCCTCAGGCACTTCAACCTCCTAGTTGGCGTCAAAGGACGGAGGTTAGTTGACCCGCTTACCTCCATCTCCTCCAGTGCACAATAGGGATGGGCAAGTACCGTTAATTTGAGTACCGGTAGTACCGGCACCGAAAACTCAAGTACCGTTAGTACCGGTACCGGTACCGGTACCCGAAGGAGTTTTTTTTTCTTAATGACTTCTGATGAAATTCCCAAATAAATTTCCTGTAAAGAAAACTCTCTCTCTCTCCTTCAACTTAATATCAACTAGAGTAGAAATGCAACGTTTAGGAGCCTTCTGATTAATGTAAAATCACTTAGGTTTAAGGACAGACCACCTAGTCTGGACCATGGGGTCTGTGTGGTCTGATTTTCTATGTAAATCTATCTATGTAAATCTCTCTCTCTGAATGAAGTGAATATTTATTTTTTCGATAAAAAAATAGCATGTATAGTTATTATGGATGTACTCGATCATAGTCTAATAACAATAACAATATTTAGTAGCAACCTAAAAAGAAAAGGAATCGGACATGAAGAATTATCCAGTAACTCCAATAAATAAATAAATAATAAAATAATGGAAACGGAGCTGTGATGGAAACGGAAAGCAGGACAAAATGGTGGAACTTGGGGAGACGGTCAGGGCAGTGACTCAGCGCTTCCCTGAACCCATGATCATGAGGCTTCGCGGTACCAGTACCGATACCGGGTACCGGTACCAAGTACTGGTACCTGGTACCGCGAAGCCTCATGATCACTTGGGTTCCGGGAAGCTTAATGATCACTCGGCACTGCGCATTGCCGCTAGTACCGGTGCCGTTTGGATCTTAGTGACGCTCGGCGCTCGCCCGCCTCCATGTGGTATGGGCCCTGTGTGTAGACGCTGAGTCACTGCCCCGCTGACCGTCTCCCCAAGTTCCCACCATCTTGTCCTGCTTTCCGTTTCTATCACAGCTCCCGTTTCCATCATTTTATTATTTTATTTATTTATTGGAGTAACTGGATAATTCTCCATGTCCGATTATTTTTCTTTTTTAGGTTGCTAATAAATATTTTTATTGTTATTAGACTATGATCGAGTAGTCGAGTACCCATATCACCGAGCTATCCACTCACTGAGTGGTGATCTCTCTCTCTCTCTCTGAATGAAGTGAATATTTATTTTTTCGATAAAAAAAATAGCATGTATAGTTATTATGGATGTACTCGATCATGGTTTAATAACAATAACAATATTTATTAGCAACCTAAAAAAAAAAATCGGACATGAAAAATTATCAATAAATCCAATAAATTAATCCGAGCAACTGGTACCGGTACCGAACAATCTGGTACCGGTACCGTACCGTGTAACTGGTACCGTTAGTACCGGTAGTACCGGTACCTGCCCACCTCTAGTGCACAACCAGCACCAGGCGACAGCTCGCAACTCGCTGTCGTCCACAAAGATACCCAGTTCGCTGCCCTGCTCAAGTCCTTCCACACGCTGACACAGCCCTATTCACCCAACGTGCCCGTCAAACACCACGTCACGCATCACATCGAGACGACAGGACCACCAGTACACGTCAAGGCCCGCCGCTTAGCTCCAGAACGCTACCGTCAAGCCAAGGCCGAGTTCGAGTCTCTGTTGCGTCAAGGTATTGTACGGCCCAGCAGCAGCCCGCACTGCTCCCTCCTGCTCCAGCCATTCTACGCCATGGTGAAGCCTTGCAAGCGTGGCAAGTCTGTCACTCTCGCCACTTTCCTCGCTGCTAAGAAGGTCGTCAGCGACACAGTCATGCTGTCCTTCCCTGCCCATAACACTGAGATCTCCATAGCAACAGACGCCTCCGACACTGGGGCTGGTGCTGTCCTACAACAGCTCGTCGACAACGCCTGGAAGCCGATTGCCTTCTTCTCTCGTAAGCTCACCAAGTCTGAAACCAAGTACAGTGCTTACGACCGGGAACTTCTCGCCATCTTCAAGGCTGTCAAGTCCGTCGTTTCCATGTGCTCACCGAGCACAAGCCCCTCACTACTACCTTCCTTAGAAACAAAGACCCATACACACCAAGTCAATTTCGCCACATGGACTACATTTCGCACTTCACCACCGACATCCGGTACATCAAAGGTGCAGACAATGCTCCAGCTGACGCCCTCTCCCGCAACATTACCGCTGTGACGTCCTCTTCACTTGATTACGCCGCCATAACCGCCGATCAGTCCGGCGACGCAGAGCTGGAGAAGCTACTGGACAACCCGGCGCTTCAAATGAAGAAAATCACACTCCCAGGCACCAAAGTCGTTCTCTACGCTGACGTCTCCACGGCCACTGTCCGTCCCTACCTGCCACAGCGACACCGCTACCAGGCCTTCCGTCAGCTTCACGACCTCTCTTACCCTGGCATCCGAGCCTCGCAGCGCCTGATGACGTCTCGCTTCGTCTGGGAGGGAATCAACAAAGACGTCAGACTGTGGACCCGCACCTACACCGACTGTCAAGCCTCCAAGGTGACGCGACATACTCTTTCTCCGCCCGGCACCTTCACGCCCGTTACGGAGAGGTTCGACCACGTTCACATAGACCTTACCGGTTCCCTGCCATCCTCCGCAGGCCACCGCTATATTCTCACCTGCGTGGATCGTTTCACATGCTGGCCCGAAGCAACCCCCATCTCTGACATCACTACGGACGCCGTCGCCCACGCCTTCATCGCATCTTGGGTCTCCAGGTTCGGCGTCCCTCTTAGCCTCACCTCAGACCGCGGAGGCCAGTTCGAGGCTAACGTGTGAAACAAAATTATGACCCTCCTCGGCATCCGTAGCTACCGAACGTCAAGTTATCACCCGCAGGCCAACGGCATCAAGCGCTTCCATCGACAGCTGAAGTCTTCCCTCATGGCCTCCACCCAACGCGACAACTGGTCCCTGGCTCTTCGCTTGGTCCTCCTCGGCATCAGGCCCTCGCTGAAGGAAGACCTGCACCACTCCTCGGCTGAGCAACCTCCGGCTCCCAGGCGAACTGCTAGCGCCCACACCTGACACCGCCCCCTGCGGCGTCCAGAACTTCACCGCCCGCCTCAAAGATGCCATGAGGAGCCTTCAGCCGGCGCAGCCTTGCTTTTCCCCGAGGAAGACCTTCGTCAGCCAGGACCTCAACAATTGCACCCACGTCTTCGTGCGCGTGGATGCCGTTCGGCGGCCCCTGCAGCAGCCCTACCAAGGACCCTACCGCGTCCTGAGACTGACCAGAAAGACCGTCACGATCGACAAACATGGTTCTCAGGACGTGGTCTCCATAGACAGAGTCAAGCTGGCATACCTGTTGGCCCCAGACCAGGCGCCCCAGCCCTCCCGGTGACTCAAATCAAATAATGTGGCAGCACAGACTCTATAATTATTTTGTCATCAATGTTTTAATTGTTGTGCTCTTTTTTGTGGCATCTTCATTGTTAACTTTTCTTGGTAATTGTTTATCTTCAACTGTCTGTCCTCGTCGCGCTACAGTTATCCTATACATATTGTACATCACATACACCAACACTTCAATGTCAATTACGCTTCACAACAGTCACATACACGCATATACACTTAACCACGTCTTTTATGTGTTTTGTTTATCCCAATGACTTTTATGTATTTTTTCAATATAATAACCTTGACGGGTATTGGTTTTTCCTTTACCCGGGGACCAACTAGCAGTAGAACGCTCACAAAACACCAACCTACCACCTGCCCATACACGCTTCGCTCGCCTCCCTTCACTCTCACCCCATGAACCCATGACGCCCTCTAGCCCTCCAAGAATCATGTGAGATCAAGGGGAGGTGGTAGCTGTCTGCTCTCTCCCGCCGCTACAAACAAGTTGGCAATTTTTCAGTCATTGCTGCTCTGAAGACCACCTATCAACCCGGACTCTAGATTCTCTCTAAAAGAGGGTCAAAGATGAGCTCATGGGAGCTTATGAGCAAAGAAAGAGAGCGCAACTATGAAGACTTCCCTACGGCAGAACGGGCTGGGGCCGTTCACCAGTCCTTTGCTGTAAAATAATAATAATAATAATAATAATAATAATAATAATAATAATAATAATAATAATAATAATAATAATAATAATAATAATAATAATGAAATTAATAAATAAATAAATAAACACATAACCGTGACATAAGCCAGAGGTAAAAAAAAAGGATGTGTCGTGGTGTGACTAATGAGGTGCTTGTTGTTGTGGTGGATAATGAAAAAGGATGAAAGAAGAGGGGAAGAAAGTAGGGTAAAGTTGGAAAGGAATGAAGGTATTAAAAGGCAAAAATGATGGCGGGCTGTACGCCTTCATTATTTATAAGTTTTCCTCCCTACTAATTTATTCGTGGGTCGCCTTTCTTAGAGGGTTTGCGTCCCCAGCTTTTCATGCCCCCTCCCCCTGAAACGTCATACGGAGTAACGCAGAGGAACGAATTTTGGGCCGGGAATAGGTTTACCTGAGATCTTGGTTGGCATTGTAAGGGCCCCTTTAGCTTTTCAGCAAACGGCCCTCAGTCACGTGCGAGTGACCTTGACTCTGCCCGGCGGCAGGAAACGGCGCTGCTCCGCTCATGTTCTGACATTTCAGGGAAAACACAAACAAACAAAAAACTCTAGTCACCCTGATACACAGCTCCGTGGAAAATTTACACATCACCGGCACAAAGGAGTCACTATGTTACGTCCTGTCCGTAACAAAACACACACACACACACACACACACACACACACACACACCGGCCTGGTAGCTCAGTGGTTAGAGCGTCTGCCTCACAACCACAAGGACCGGGGTTCGATTCCCCGGCCGGGTGAAGATAAGTTGGGTTTATCTTCTTTCCTGTGTAGCCCCTGTTCACCTAGCAGTGAGTAGGTACGCGACGTAAGGCGAGGAGTTGTGACCTCGTTGTCGCAGTGTGTTATGTGTGAGTGGTCTCAGTCCTCCCCAAAGATCGGTCTCAGAGCTCTGAGCTCCTTCCTTAGGGGAATGGCTGGCTGTCTCGAGAAGAGACCCGCAGCAGACCAAGAGGTGAGAATTACACACACACACACACACACACACACACACACACACACACACACAGATAGAATCAAGCAGTATATATACAACTCAAATTCATTAAAACACGAACAACATTCAGAAACAAACATAATACAACCGCAGTCCAAAAATTAAAAACTTTGTGCAAGAAAAAAAAAATCAAAGCCAAAATTAAGACAAAGCAATAACGATCAGTAAGATTAATAAAAGTTTCTGAAGCACAAGTTCAAACTAAAAACAAGAATAAAACGCGTATGAAACCCTTATTAACATGAACCAATTAATCCTCGATAAGTTACAGACAACAATTGAAATATCAGAATACAGCTATAAAAGAAATAATAAAACTATCCCATTAAACGAAATTATAACTTAACCATTGAATAGTTACTCTCTTTAAAATATGAGATAAAACACCACATTAATAATTACTAACACCATTAAAACGAACAACAAATCAAGCAGTAAAATATACATGGAACCACCAGTGAGTATTACTCAAATTTAAAAGAAATCACGACAATATGACATACACATTACCCTGTCACCTACACAATAAAAAAAAGACCTCTGCAACACACCAAACTATACATACACTCTTTAATTATACAAAGTCAAAATTTCATGAATTATTTTACACGAGTCTCCATTACTATATTTCCCATGAAACAAATCCTCGAGGGTATTTAGGGAATATAGATGCCTCACATTTCCAGTAATTATACAATCTTGTACACGTAACGTTCGGTTTGAATAGCTGCACAGGTACACAGACGCTCCTCCATCGGCAACCGACCACGTCCGCGCCTGTTCCATCGGCCACTCTCTATCGCAAGTTTATATCCAGACACACGGAAACGGGTAAAATATATTCTTAAACGGTCACTGATTGTGTGACGATCATTATACATGCTATGGAGTACAAAGGTGGGGTTTATCATGCGGTACACAACACAACGTGACTCCATTTTCATAGAGATGCGTCCACGTACCTTTTGTAATAGACTTTGCATGTTAGGCACGTTGGTAGCAAGAAACTCACTGATTAAGGCACTTGTTGTAGTGTTAGATCGCATGACAACACACACACACACACACACACACACACACACACACACACACACACACACACACACACACACACACCACAACAGCGCAAAATACAACCACAGTTTTGTTTTAAGATTAACTAGAGATTTTTTTTTAAATTAACTGATTAACTGTCTGATAGTTTTCAGAGCACTTGTTTATGATCCATTTTGTCTAACATACACTGTAAATTACATGCAATGGTGAAAAGTAATTAAGGACCCAGATAATGTGCCCACTGCAAACCACGTGTCCAGAAGGAACGACAAACAAGTGCAGAGCTAGGAAGGTGGAATGCTGATAAAAAGTGTGCATGTGAGGAATATTGGTAAAGCCAAGGTGAATGAATTGATAGGAAAGTTAAATGGTTTATTCAGAGATAACATTAATCAGGAATTACAGCAAAAGTGTTAATGATAATAATAATAATGATAATAATAATAATGTAATAATAACAACAATAATAATAATAATAATAATAATAATAATAATAATAATAATAATAATAATAATAATAATAATAATAATTATAACTATAATAATAATAATAATAATAATAATAATAATAATAATAATAATAATAATAATTATAATAATAATAATGAAATTTATAATGGTAACGACAACAAAAACAACAATAACAATAGCAATAATAATGATAATAACAATAATAATAACAACAATAACAACAATAATGATAATAAAAATACAAGGGATAATCTCCGGCCTTGAACGTCCGGCCCCTCTCGGATAATCAGCTACTACGCCATCTGCAGCTGAGCACAGTAGGCTGAGAAGGGACATAGTGTGGCTTTACAGAGATCCGGCAATTATTTTTTTTATTTTTTTTATTTTTTTATTTTTACTTTTCCCCCTATGGGGCCGGTAGGCTTTCTTGGTGGGGCCTGGTGGTCAGCCCCAGCCCATTATGACCTAGGCAGGTGTTTATAGTAGCTCAATCTTGCTTGGCTCATGCTGCCCCGGGAGCTCATCTTTGAGCCTCTCTTTAGAGAGAGAATAAAAATCTGGGTCGATAGGTGGTTTTCAGAGTAGCATGTGAGTGATCTTAGGCCACTCGGCGGTGACTGAAAATCCCAGCTGCGGTGGAGGGCAGGACTCGAACCCTGGACGCGACGCCGTCATGCTGATCACTCAATCACCGCCTCCCATACTGAAGATGTCAGTAGTGGGTCTTATACCTAATATTGGTTAGGCGAGAGCTCCAGCAATGGTGCTCGTTGCTAGGGAGTAGCTAATCATTTCCAGCCGACTGCAGTCCTCGGTCGTTTGGGTTAGTCCGGTTGAAGAGAGAATGATTCTGGCGAAGTTGAAACACACCTTGGGCTTCATATCTCTTATTTCTATGTAAGCCCTACCGAGACGTGCTAAAGTGAGGAGAGAGAGATGTTCTCCGCTAAGCTTGACTCTATAGTTAACCAGTGCCCCCACACGCGACACATTGGCGACTTCAGTGCAGTTACTGGCACTGAAGGAGATAGTTACGAGTTGTATGTGTGTCCCCATGGCTCTGGCTCCGGAAACGTAGACAGATCACTCATTCTGAACTTTGCAAGGTACAGAAGAGTAAGGATTGCTGGTTTCTGGTTCAGGAAATTCAAGCCGCGCCGTTGAACTTGGTATAGCAATGCTGGCGGTGTGGCAGTGTGGCGATGTCAAATCCTTGTTGGTACTCGTTGGAGGATCCTCTAGAGCGATTGGGTTATCCAGAGTGTTGAGTTCTTTACGACCGACCACAGACTTGGTGTTGCAAAACTGATAATACGGGCATCAGGCCAAAAACACTTCTCAAGATGCAATCCGCCAGGGTTCCATCATGTGAAAATAACATAAGAACATAAGAACGTAAGGAGTCTGCAAGAGGCCGGTTGGCCTATACAAGGCAGCTCCTGTACACTCAGCCCCACCTTACCTTACCATCCATGGCTTTATCTAACCTCTTCTAGAATGTATCTATGGTATTGCACCCACAACATGGCTCCCAAGCCTGTTCCATTCGTCCACCACTCTATTGGTGAACCAATTCTTGTCAACCGCCTCGATCACTTTAGTGTAGAAGGACATAGAAGGACAACAGATTAGTAAGGCAAGACCTGCCCTTTGTGAACCCATGCTGTGAATCATGAATTAAACTATGCTTCTCTAGATGGTCCCGAATGCTCCTGGTTATAATTGACTCCAACATCTTTCCTACAACTGATGTTAAGCTAATTGGGCGATAATTTGAGGTGGCTGACTTGTCTCCCTTTTTGAAAATCGGCGTCACATTAGCTACTTTCCATTGATTGGGCACATACCCAGAATTTACCGACATCTTAAAGATATCGGTAATTGGGCCACTGAGGTCCTCCTTGCACTCTTTCAGAATCCGTGGGAATACTTCGTCCGGACCCGGCGAATTGTTTTTCTTCAACCTACCAATCTCATCCTGGACTACTTGCCTAGTGATGATCACATCCCTCAACTTGTCGTTCTCTTCGCCCTCATATACCTGAACTCTCTCCGGAAAGGTTGTTAGATTTTCCTGCGTGAAAACTGAAAGGAAATAGTCATTCATCATTTGACTCATATCTTCTCCATTCTCAACGAGCTCACCTGTGTTTGTTTTCAACGGTCCAATTCTGTCCCTTGTTTTCGTTCTGTACAATTTGAAGAAGCCCTTGGGATCGCTCTTGGCCTCGTTGGCTACCCTAATCTCATAATTTATTTTTGCTAGGCGGGTGTTCTTCTTCACCAACCTGGTTAGCTCAACATACCTACCCCTGAGGTGGGTTTCTCCGTTCTTAATTTTCCTATAAATTCCTCTCTTCAAGCCAATCTCATGCTTGAGTCTGCGGGTCATCCATTTAGGGCCGTTATTTTCCTTCCTACGTGCTTGGTAAGGGATATGCTGTCTCTGACTGCAATTACTCTC
>NW_026112274.1:22500-167287 GCF_024679095.1 Eriocheir sinensis
TTCTTCTTACCCCAATCGGAAATAATAGTAAGGTCTGAGGCTAAGCGTTCTGCAGCCTCCAGCCTTGATTCGTTAAGTTCCTGAAGGGTGGGTCTTCTATTAAAAGAAGTTGAATAATGCAGAGTGGAATCATCGGCGTAGGAGTGGATAGGACAGTTCGTTTTGGAAAGAAGATCATCAATGAACAACAGAAAAAGAGTGGGAGATAGGACAGAACCCTGTGGGACACCACTGTTAATAGATTTAGGGGAAGAACAGTGACCGTCTACCACGGCAGAAATAGAACGGTCAGAAAGGAAACTGGAGATAAATGTACAGAGAGAAGGATAGAAACCGTAGGAGGGTAGTTTAGAAAGCAAAGATTTGTGCCAGACCCTATCAAAAGCTTTTGATATGTCCAGCGCAATAGCAAAAGTTTCACCGAAACGGCTAAGAGAGGATGACCAGGAGATCACCAGTAGAACGCCCCTTGCGGAACCCATACTGGCGATCAGATAGAAGGTCAGAAGTGGAAAGGTGCTTTTGAATCTTCCGGTTAAGGATTGATTCAAAAGCTTTAGATAGACAAGAAAGTAAAGCAATAGGACGGTAGTTTGAGGGATTGGAGCGGTCACCCTTCTTAGGTACAGGCTGTATGAAGGCATACTTCCAGCAAGAAGGAAAGGTAGATGTTGACAGGCAGAGGCGAAAGAGTTTGACCAGGCAGGGTGACAGCACGGAAGCACAGTTTTTAAGGACAATAGGAGGCACTCCATCAGGTCCATAAGCCTTCTGAGGATTGAGGCCAGAGAGGGCATAGAAAACATCATTTTGAAGAATCTTTATAACAGGCATAAAGGAGTCAGAGGGGGGATGAGTAGGAGGATCAAATGGGTCCTTATGTACCCCTATTCTACTGTCCCTGTTTAGAACATAAGAACATATGAACATAAGAACGCAGGAGTTTACAAGAGGCCGGTGGGCCTGTACGAGGCAGCTCCTTTGACCCTAAGCTCCCGTGTATCTAACCCCACCTAATATCGCTGTCCATGAATTTATCTAGTCTATTTTTGAATGTGACAATTGTATTGGCACTCACCACATGACTGCTAAGCCTATTCCACTCATCCACCACCCTGTTAGAAAACCAATTTTTGCCTATGTCCCTGTTGAATCTGAATTTATCCAGTTTAAACCCGTTACTTCGTGTCCTACCCGGTTCTCTTATACCAACAAAACCTTATGAATGTCTCCCTTATTAAAGCCCTTCATCCATTTATAAACCTCGATCATGTCTCCACGCACCCTTCGCCTTTCTAGAGAATGCAAGTTTAACTGTTTAAGTCTTCCCTCGTATGGCAAGTTTCTCAACCCCTGAATCATCTTAGTCATTCTCCTCTGCACCGATTCTAACATTTTGATATCCATTCTATAGTAAGGTGACCAGAACTGAACCGCATAGTCAAGATGAGGTCTAACTAATGCTAAATATAGTTTGAGGAAGACTTCGGGGCTTCTGTTGCTTACGCTCCTTGAAATAAATCCCAGTACCCTATTAGCTCGATTTCTAGCTTGAATGCATTGTGCCCTTGGACGGAGATCAGAGCTCACTAAGACCCCTAAATCCTCTCGCACCCAGACCTACTTATGAGAGTGTCATTTAAGCAATAGTTATGTGAGGGGTTGTTCCTACCTACACTCAGAATACTGCACTTCCCTACATTGAACTCCATCTGCCATTTATCCGCCCAGTCATATAATCTGTTGAGTTCACCTTGGAGAATACTAACGTCCTGATCCGACTCAATTACTCTACCGATCTTGGTATCATCTGCAAATTTACTAACATCACTACTAATTCCTGTATCTAAGTCATTGATATAAATAATAAACAAAAGTGGACCTAATACCGAACCTTGTGGGACCCCACTCGTAACACATCCCCAGTCAGATCTTTTACCATTGATTTGCACTCTTGCTTCCTATTGCTAAGCCACGCCTTGACCCAGTTCAAAACTTTACCCTCTACTCCGTGAGCCTGTAATTTAAGCAACAGTCGTTGGTGAGGAACTTTGTCAAACGCTTTACTAAAATCAAGATAGATTACATCATAATTTTCATCTCTGTCAACCGCCTCAAATACTTTATTGTAGAAGGACAAGAGATTGGTGAGGCATGACCTACCTTTTGTGAACCCATGCTGCGAGTCGTGAATTAAGCTGTGTTTCTAAATGCTCCCGAATGTTCCTGGCTGTTATGGACTCCAGCATCTTCCCTATAACTGATGTTAAGCTAATTGGGCGATAGTTTGAAGCAACTGACCTGTCCCCCTTTTTAAAAATCGGCGTCACATTAGCTACTTTCCATAGGCTCGGCACATAGCTAGTATTTACCGACATCTTAAAGATGTCGGTTAGTGGGTCACTGATTACATCACCTAACTCCTTTAATACCCTCGGAAATATCCCGTCAGTACCTGGCGACTTGTTCTTCTTAAGCTTATCTATCTCATCCTGAACTACTTGCCTGGTAATGATTATATCCCTCAATTTATCGCCATCCCCGCCCTCGTACACCTGAACTCTTTCCGGTATAGTCGTTCGATCCTCCTGTGTGAATACTGAAAGGAAGTAGTCGTTCAACAATGTGCTCATATTTTCGTAATTTTCTACTAGCTCCCCTGTGTTTGTTTTCAGCGGTCCAATTTTCTCCCGTGTTTTTGTTCTATACATCTGAAAGAAGCCCTTAGGATTACTTTTCGCCTCATTTGCTACTTTGATCTCATAGTTCTTTTTTGCTATCCTGGTGTTTTTCTTAAATAATCTAGATAGTTCGACTTACCGATAATAATTTCTCATGGCAGAATAAATATGCATGCACTGAGTGAAACAGTCACACCCTTCACATACAGAATAATAGTAATGTAAACCCTCTTGATAGCATCATTAACTTGGTTACAAATAAGCCAGAAGACGCAACAAAGTACCACACATACAAATCAGTGTTAAATCCCAGTCTTTGTGTCCATAACATTTACTCAGATGACATATATATCCCTGATCTTACACGTAGGGCGTTTACTAGGATTCGACTGGTGTCCCATGACCTAAAGATCGAGACCGGCCGTTGGAGTCTCACCCCGGGGGACTTGCGTGTGTACCCGTGTGACGGGCACGCCGAAAAGACTGAGCACCACCTATTGATGGACTGCGCATTAACGACACATACCGGGCAGAAATATAATATGGTTAACAAACAAAATGTAGATGCATTATTTAATGAAATAAAAGACGTAAATATTTTGTGTAGGTACGTGTATGAAGTTTTGAATATTTATATGACCTAAGAGAAAACAATACTTTTATTATAATGATATGCATACTTGACACTGCATTTATGTTAGTCACATTGTGTCGAGCTATTTTTTTTATATCAGTTATAGTGGTAATGGTCTTAACTATATGGCGGGTGTTTGATGTTTTTGCATGGCGTAGGGGGGCCTTCGTGGTGCAGTGGTTAGCACACTCGGCTCACAACCGAGAGAGCCCGGGTTCGATTCCCGGGCGGAGTGGAAAAAATGGGCGGCTTTTCCGATACACTACGCCCCTGTCCACCCAGCAGTGAATGGGTACCAGCTATTAATCGGGGGTTGTGTCCCGTCTCCTGGGATCTGTTCCCTTCTCCTATAATTTCTTCCCCTTCTGTCTCTCTCCGGCATATGACCACCGACGTTTTTTTTTTTTTTTTGCATCGCCTAGTCTTAAGGGTCGGATTCAAGACTCAAAATCGATTTTTTTTCATTTTCAGTTCATGCATATTTTGGAAGTATATATATATATATATATATATATATATATATATATATATATATATATATATATATATATATATATATATATATATATATATATATATATTGGGAATCAAGTGAATTGGCACACAATTACAATACAGCCCGCCGGTAGCCATTTAAAGGGACTGAGGTTTAACTCTAGGAGGGTACGTGCCGCAGCATTGGCTTCTATATTCGCACTGTATGTCGGTCATTGGAAAGGGGTTTATTTCTATATTTATTTGTCCTCTCATTATCAATAAAAATACCAAGCTTCAAGTAAATCTGTTATATTTTGGATTTTTTATGAATATTTTTATTCAAAAAAAAAAAAATTGCGAGTAATGGCACTTCAAAGTTTGGAAAGCTCTGTATCAGTCAATCTTTATTTCCCGATTTGGATTATTTTTACATATGTGCATTATCATTATGTGATACTGATGAACACTAGGTGATAATGCACCACAACAATCATGTAATTATATCAATATCTACTATTTACCAATTTTGCTCATTTACTTCCCCTAATATGTATTATATTCACTTTTTTTTAATCAATCGTCTCTATATTTATTTGTCCCTTCATTGCCAATAAACACATCAAGTTTCAATTACTGTAAATATGTTTTATTCTGGATTCTTCGTGAATATTTGTATTTAATTAAAAATCATGTTTGCGAGTAATGGCACTTTTTTTTTATATGAGGGGACAATTAAATGTAGAAATAAGCCCATTCACAATGAAGTGACGTTCTGATGATCCCCAGCAGTGAGGTAAAGTCAATTTACCAGCAAAGGCGCAAAACTAGAAAATTGCAAGTGTCCGACAACGCCACCCCATGATGAATACCTTGCAATAATTAGCAGTAAATATTGAAATAATTACATGACTCTTATGGTGCATTATCACTACATGATCGTCATTAGCATATGTAAAAATCATCCATATAGGGGAAAAAGACCTTTCCAAACTATGAAGTGCCAATACTCGAAAAGCAAGATTTGTATATATAAATATTCATAAAAAATAATCCAAAATAAAGCATACTTACTTGAAACTTGGTGTGTTTATTGATAATGAGGGAACAAATAAACATCTAGACGATTTTCTCCAAAAAAGTGAATGGAATACATATTAGGGGGAAGTAAATGTGCAAAAATGACATATTTGCGTGACGTCATGATATACTACGGCATGCAGCCATGACAGTTCATGACGAATGGATAACTTTGCAAAAAACAATCAATACGTCGATTTTGATAACATATATGTATTCACATGCATCAGCACGTTTCTTAATGATAAATAATAAGGCCGCTTAAGCACGTTAAATAAATTTATCTGCATGAAGTCATGACGTCATGACGTCATGCATGTAAAATATTTATATGCATTCACAATGAAGGAAATTACACTCCAAACATATCCTGAAACTTTCAAGTCTTAATAGAAATACATTTTTTTATTATTTTTTTCCTTTCCGACCTCAGTACCCCCTTAAAATAATATTTAGGTGACAGTATTTTGATTTAGGCTTGTTTAAGTATACTTTTTTTATGTGGGGTGTGGCAGACTGAACGTTCCCCCCTGTTCCCCCCTCTACTGCGCATGCGCCGACCTGTGTTTATATGCGCTACTCGGCCCACTCCAAAACACTGGAAAAATCGGTCCCCCCGAGCAACATTACCAGATTGTCGTACTGAGCCTTTTATGTTTGCCGATTTCCGACCCAATAATTAAACTGCTTTCATCACCCAAATAACTGCCTTCATATATGGATATCGTTTAAATGGTTAATTATTGGTGCTTGTTGGCAACAGTTATAGCCAGAAACCGGTAATTACGCGGCTTCGAGTACGATAATCTGGCAACGGTGCCTCGAGTCCCGAGCCTGCCTGCCTCACCTCAGCAGCCGCACCCTTTTTTTAGTATGGTATTTTACCTGTATACAATAGGTACAGGATGTAAGCCATGAAGTTGTGACCTCATCTTCCCAGCAGGAGCAGAAGGCTAGCAATCCTGCCCTCCTATATGTGTATGTGATCCTGCGGCAGTGAAAGGCCGACAGTCCTGCCCTCCTGAGTGTGTGTGTGTTTTGTCTTGCTACAAGATCAGAAACGGTTTGAGCCATGCCATGAAAGGGAGGAGCATGCCGTCCCAACCCCCAGACAGTACAGAGTGTGATTATACAACTAAGGATACATGGGTAATTATAAATAGCACCAGGAATAAATAAAAAAATTATATCCTTGCATGTATCTATATCATATTTGGAAAAATATGCTTGTTGTATGTATCCCTGATAATAAAATTTATCTACATGTGCTTAAATTTAAGTGAATGAAAGCATAAGAGAGTAAAGTGAATGGAAGCATAGTGAGTTCCTCCCTTCTCCCTTGTTGTTTACCTGCAACAATAAACTATCAATCAATCAATCATAATCAAGTACTGGCAGATCTTTCGTAATAAATCTGCAATCGCTCCTTCAGACCTATTTGTTGTAACTCCTGATCTACCCACTAGAGTCCACCAGTTCAAAATAGCCTCCCAGAATTCCTGGTCATCCTTCAGTCTCTATCTATTTAAATCAGCACTAGCTCATCATATAGGGGTAAAGCTTTTAGAATATCACTACAAGGACTATAGCTCTTCATCTTTAATATTATGAATTTTATTACGTTGATTGCGCATCTGCAGAGTGCTGGCTTCCTAGAGCCCCCGCCTCATCATGTGGATTTTGGGGTTGGGAAGTCTATCCTAACGTAACCTGGTGGGCGCCTCCCAAAACATACTAACCTAAGGGAGTTGTTACAGTCTTCATAATCTTAATCTAGAGCATATAAAGGTATTTTGTAAAGGATTGGTGACCATAATTATTAATGTGGCAGCAGTCTCGCCTAGGAAATAACCCCAACAAGTGATACAGAAAGAAGGGAAACCAATTTACTGAAGGCTTTTAGTTGTACGTTTTGATACCGTTGATGAGGATTCACGCCCCGGTCTGCCGCCGCAGCAGCGCTCCACAGGGTCGCTAACATCACAGTGGAAAATAACAGGCATGCAAATGACAGAATAAGAGGGGGGACCGATGTCTCGTCGGGGGACCGATCAGTCTGCAGTAGATGCGGGCCAGCTGGTCCCCCCTTTAAATGGGGCGGGCCAACACGGGTCGGCGCATGCGGATTGGGGATTTTGTAACTTTCACTGTCCTGTAAATTTGCACCTTATGGTTAATAAACTAACCAACTAACTAGAGCACACAATGAACAGAGGACGTGTGGGTAGTGAAGGTTGGCACTGCCCGGGTTCTCGTGCATGCACGCTTGTGACGATAACGACGAAGGTCAGTGATCGAGGGTTAATAATTCTCACTATCCATTTTTTTCTTGTATAAATATCAGTATGTTTAGTGATTTCTGATATCCTGCTCCTTCGTGGCACCTTCCCTATAGAGGCCGGCCACAGCAAAGTGGCTCCAATTTTCACAGTTCCGGTACTCCCTCTCAGCATATTCAATCCCTCACATGTTTTAACTCTCTCCAATTCACGTCAATTCTTTTGATCCATTTCTCTGATGGTGTTCCCCTGTGATACCATCTCCCTTAATCCTGCCCTCATACACTTCATTTAGTCATCCTCATTCAGTCATGTATAATGTCCAAACCATCTCAAGAATATAATATTTCACTCCACTTCCTTGTTCAGTCAATTCTCCAAGGGATTTATATGTTCAGTGGTAAAATAAATGACGTCTTATATATTTTGTTTATTTGTTTGACTGAATCTTTGAGGTAAAAAGGGCTTTGTATTTGGCATCAACATCCTAGACCCATTGATCTTTGATTACGGTCAGTTAGTGGTGGTACTGGCAGTGTTCTGTGAGGTGGTTGACTGCTATGCCTCAGACTGATGATGGGATGATTGTGATGGTGGGTGTTGAAGGGGTGTTACTGTTCAATTGTCCCACTCGCTTTACTCCTGCCAGCATGAGGTAGTGTGTGTTGAAGGGCTAATACTGTCCGATTGTTCCCACTCGCCCTTAGCAAACCCCTGTCAACATGAGATGGTGGGTGCTGAAGGGCTGTGATTGTCCAGTTGTCCCCACCCGCCTTATTAATACAGTGTCAGCGTGAGGTGGTGGGTGTTGAAGGGCTGTGAATGTCTAGGATTTTCCACTCTTCTTAGTAGTGCTCTGTCAGCGTAAGGTGGTGAGTGTTGAAGGGCTGTGAGGGTCTATTACACCCCTGTGAGGTTAGTTGTAAGCGTGAGGTGAGGTGTCAGCGTGAGGTGATGGCGGATTCGTGTTCACAATAATGACGTTAAAGACCTCGACGGGACTGGAAATACCGTTTACCGTTTACCGTTGATAATGAGGGTTCAGGCCCAGCTTCGCTGCCAACCAGCGCTTCGAAGGGCCAACAATATAATGATGTTTACCTAAAAGAATAATCCTCACCGTACTTGTTTGTAACGTCGTAGTGAATGAGTGTGTCTTGATTGCTTTCTTGAAAGTTACTGGTGTCATTTCAATACACATGACATTATCATTATATAGTCACTTAGACACTTATGTTTCGATTTGCACTAAAATATCAAGACTATTAAATTTTCCTTTTAGAGTACCACAAATATCCAATGTTTTGTTTGTAACGTCGTAGTGAATGAGTGTGTCTTGATTGCTTTCTTGAAAGTTACTGGTGTCATTTCAATACACATGACATCATCATTATATAGTCACTTAGACACTTATGTTTCGATTTGCACTAAAATATCAAGACTATTAAATTTTCTTTTTAGAGTACCACAAATATCCAATGTTTTGTTTATTATTATCAGATATTTTCTTTATAGTGTTACAAATATCCAATGTTTATTGTCAACTCACTGAACATTTAACAGACATTATATTTTTTGAGTCTCCGATACTAGTAACCATGATCAATTATGCTACGAATTCTTTCAATTTAAGTCTGAAATACTACACAACGCTGGTCATTTGCTAAGTGATCAATATCAGGTTTCTTGTACTTTTCTTTTTCTTTGCATTTCTTTTCAGCCGTTGTGCATTTCCTTGATGTATGACCTCCGGCACATTTGTAGCATCTTGGGTCCTCCCCTCTGCTCTTGTCAGTACAGTTAGCCTCAAGATGGCTGTATCTCTGATAATGATAACGTATAAATGCATGGTATCCGTCTTTCACTGTTTATATTCCGCATTTCAGTTTGTCATGATTCTTATAAATCACCTCTTCCACAGTTGGGTCGCACCTCAAAATGTAGTGCATCGTACCGCCAGCTGCAGGCTTACTAAAACTCAGTTCAGTTTTATTACTAACACCTTGAATCGAGTGTTAGAACTCATTGCGGTCTACGATGATCTCCATTTTTTTCCCTTGACCTTCTCTTTATGCACATTGCATATCATGATCTCCGGCTTTATCTTTCCGACACGTTTGGTACACATTTGCTCAACAGATTCCATTTTTTGAGCAGCCTCAGCCCTTATGTTCTCGTTGCCAAAGTTCATAACAATGTTGTCTTCATTTGGGATCTCAAATCAGTTATTTAAATGCCATTCTATTCCTTGAAGACTTCATCCTTCATATCGGATGCCTTCTTTTCATGGGTAGAAGATTTACCAACAAGAAGATTCTGCTTGGCTTTCTTGTCTTTCGTCACAACCTTAGCCCAACTAAGATCTGCATTAGTCACGGATCCACAGGCTCAATAGCTCAATAAAATGGGTTGAGCCCGACATGGCATGCTATACTTTTTTTTTTTATAAATTTGGACTTTAAAGTCCCCTGAATGAGAGGTCTGCTTTGCCGGAAACCTTGCATAAAAAATATGACCAGTTTTGTATATGCAACCTTATTTTTTGACCGAAAAAAATTAAAGAGGATTTTTTTTATAATTATTTACTGTGTTATGTAAGCTCACAATAAAGGTATCCCGGACACACAGGTCTCATTTGTTGACAACATCAAGTTGAGAAAGCGCTTCAAAACCTTTCCACATTATTTGAACACTTGTTGATACAAAAACACCCTTTTTTTATTTATTTTTTCATTATTATCATATTTGCTTAACTAATAAACCATGCTCTGAATTAAGACATCACAAAATATGACATTCTTTTTATCAAAGGCTCAGGGATGATTTTGAATACCTATACACTCTTAATCAAACATTATAGTCAAGAATTCTTTGTAATTCGTACAGAACCCTGTCCCCAAAGAAAATCACTGAATGTACACTGCATGACAGGCCAACAAAACAATGATTATTGCACAGCTGAATTTGAATATATCTGTGGGCAGTATCTAAAAAAAATGAAATAAAAATTTTAATGGGATACCGATAACTGAACACAAAGAAGAAATAAAAATCATATGAAATGACGTACACAACAAATCGCATTTAATTACTGTAAATAGTGTCTGTAATATTGATTGAAAGTAACTTGCAATGAACAAAATAGCTTGGAATGTGAAATGTATGCACTCTCTTCGAGTGCGTGCTTATTCCCTGAACATTTGTTGGGATATCCAGTGCAGAAACATGCTAATATACACTTCACATTGGTTCGAGCACAGGAGCATCCTCGGGCACACATGCTTTTCTTGCAGTGACAGTATTTCTTTCGTTTGAATTCTGCAGGTTTTGGCTCCTTCAGCATCATGGTTGCCACCAGTTTGCCATCGATAAGCTCTCTGCCAAAGACAGTGGCAACAGGGTAGGCTGGCTGAGACATGTGTGCTCGCTTGCATACAGTCAAATGATGCAGTGATCGGCGAAGGAGTAACTTGCAGGTATCTTCTGTAGGTGGAAGGCAACGCATGTCTCCTTTGATGTTGCCAAACAGATGTGCTCGCAGTGCATCCAAATGACCACTGAAGTCACTCCTTTCACACAGTGACACAAAGTATCACCTAGCTGATGTCACAACATCTTCCTGAACATCCATGCTTTCTCCAGGGTCACCATATCTGCACAGTGGCTGAAGGTTTACCAGGTGCTCAACGGCACGCTTTCTCCCTCTTCTTTACAGATAGCTCACTGTGTCACTTCCAGTCAATAAATAGGTGCTGAGGAGCATAGATGTAAGATCTGCAGCTTCAACATCATACTTCACTGCCAGGGCTTTCGCAATTGCATGAGCAGGTAAGGAGATATTCATCTTAACCCACAGCTCCTCCAGGCCATCCAGGTGTGTGATGTAGTACGTATATGCACTTCATAATCACATCTGTGTCAGTAGCCACCACTACAGCCCGTTTGTGGTGAATATATTGTACTGATTATGCAATGTGGGCAAACATCCTGGTATCTGCCTCCTCGTGCTTCTCACAGGACAGTTCTGGAAACTCAGCTTGACCATCTGTTGATAACAGGGCAGTCGGACCAGGATCACGGAAGATTCCACCAAGAATAAGTTTGCATCCTGCAGAAGTGACTTATGCTGAGCAGCCCATGCTTCTCCCATGTAGTTCACCAGGCAAGTTTGCTTTATTCGATGGATTTTGAACAAAGACTTTCCATTTGGGTATGGCATGAGTAGCGTGTGGCTTGTATTCCTTCATCTTGCTGGGGCATGTCTTCATTCTCTTCTCTCGATCCTCACCCTTAAGACTTTCAGCTGGGGAGACATCACCATCACCAACAAGGTGGATACAGACACAGTTGTCAGGGATACTACTGAGGAGCTGCGATAGATGCTTTGTTTGTAGTTCATGGGAGGTGCTGCTCCCAAAATGTTGGTGACGCTGGATGAATGCCATGGCATCTACTACCATTACAACAGGCTTGAAGGACGGTTGCAGTCTATCCACTTCCCTCCATGAGCTGCCAAGTGATGTTTTGATTGCAGCCAAGTAGTCAGCTTTGTTCCCTTTAAGCATACCATAACCTTGGTGAAGGGATTGATCTGACTCAAACAAGGATGCTGGGTAACTTGTCCACTCATGACTGAAGACCTCCACCTTCTTGTTTTCATCCATGTCATGCACAAAGTACAAGTTTTGGATAACTGTACTCTCTTCTTCGTAGACCTCTTAGATTTGACTGCCATGGACACAGATTTTTGGGGGGCTTTACTGTAAATGTGGCAAGTTTTATTGGTGGTAGTTTCTCACTGTCTGTTTTTCTTGCTGCAGCCAGTGCCTCAAGTCCTTTTTCATGTGTTCTCACCGAGTCTGCAGATGTAGCTTTATGGCCCATTGAGATGATAAGCAGATCCTGTTCTTCACATGTGAATGGATTGATCATTTGGTTGTTGATGACATCTGTCATTTTCCTAACACATACTGCAACCTTTTTGCCTTGACTCTCCTCATGTTCTTTGGTGTCATGCGCATCCATGTGTGCCATAGCCTTTGTCTCTTCTTGTTCTCTTCATTCTTTTCTGACATAGCATCTAGGTGGCAGCATGCACTATAGTGTGGGCAAGCAGCATTGCATAGTAATCTTTCCCACTGATAATTTTGTTTGCTGTTCCAGTGGCCTGCATCAAATGCCCAATTGCTCCCAGGAAATTTTGAGCAATATGGAAGCCACGCATGCGCAAGATAAGTTTGGCATACTTTTGGGGTTCCTTTTTTTGCAAACCCAGAACCACTTCATAGATTGCTTGGTGACATGTGATAATGGTGAACTCTTGGTCTTGTTCTCTTGACACATCCATACAGTACTGAACTGACTGTTCAAACACATATGGGCCTGTTGGTGTCTTGGGAAAGAAAGGACCATAGCTGATCAGAGTTGCAGGGTGGATCTGGGATGGGAAATGCCTGAAAGAATTCCATGTTAGAGCTGTACAGCTTGGTTTTAGGTCATCCAAGAGAACAGCTGGACAGATATGCATCAAATGTTACAGGATGATCAGGTGGTCAAGAGGTGCTGTCAGACATACAGGTAGCTTAGGGTTTGTTTCAACTCCAACTAGGGAGCGACTCTTTTGGCGATCTTTGAGACTCAGGTGGCTTTTCTTGGTTTGAAATGGCTAAGAAAACTCCAAAGATGACTGGTGTGTTTTCAGCAGAGGTATACTAACCATTGGCGTGTGGTCCTCATCAGGATCCTTGTATCTCCTTGTATCTTGTGCCTCCTATTGTCCTTAAAAACTGTGCCTCCGTGCTGTCACCCTGCCTGGTCAAACTCTTTCGCCTCTGCCTGTCAACATCTACCTTTCCTTCTTGCTGGAAGTATGCCTTCACACAGCCTGTACCTAAGAAGGGTGACCGCTCCAATCCCTCAAACTACCGTCCTATTGCTTTACTTTCTTGTCTATCTAAAGCTTTTGAATCAATCCTTAACCGTAAGATTCAAAAGCACCTTTCCACTTCTGACCTTCTATCTGATCGCCAGTATGGGTTCCGCAAGGGGCGTTCTACTGGTGATCTCCTAGCCTTCTTAACTGACTCTTGGTCATCCTCTCTTAGCCGTTTCGGTGAAACTTTTGCTATTGCGCTGGACATATCAAAAGCTTTTGATAGGGTCTGGCACAAATCTTTGCTTTCTAAACTACCCTCCTACGGTTTCTATCCTTCTCTCTGTACCTTTATCTCCAGTTTCCTTTCTGACCGTTCTATTTCTGCCGTGGTAGACGGTCACTGTTCTTCCCCTAAATCTATTAACAGTGGTGTCCCACAGGGTTCTGTCCTATCTCCCACTCTTTTCTGTTGTTCATTGATGATCTTCTTTCCAAAACGAACTGTCCTATCCATTCCTACGCCGATGATTCCACTCTGCATTACTCAACTTCTTTTAATAGAAGACCAACCTTACAGGAACTTAACGACTCAAGGCTGGAGGCTGCAGAACGCTTAGCCTCAGACCTTACTATTATTTCCGATTGGGGCAAGAAGAACCTGGTGTCCTTCAACGCCTCAAAACACAGTTTCTCCACCTATCCACTCGACACAATCTTCCAAACAACTATCCCCTATTCTTTGACAACACCCAGCTATCACCTTCCTCAACACTAAACATCCTCGGTCTATCCTTAACTCAAAATCTCAACTGGAAACTTCATATCTCATCTCTTACTAAATCAGCTTCCTCGAGGCTGGGCGTTCTGTACCGTCTCCGCCAGTTCTTCTCCCTGCACAGTTGCTGTCCATATACAGGGCCTTGTCCGCCCTCGTATGGAGTATGCATCTCATGTGTGGGGGGGCTCCACTCACACAGCTCTTCTGGACAGAGTGGAGGCAAAGGCTCTTCGTCTCATCAGCTCTCCTCCTCATACTGATAGTCTTCTACCTCTTAAATTCCGCCGCAATGTTGCCTCTCTTTCTATCTTCTATCGATATTTCCACGCTGACTGCTCTTCTGAACTTGCTAACTGCATGCCTCCCCCCCTCCCGCGGCCCCGCTGCACTCGACTTTCTACTCATGCTCATCCCTATACTGTCCAAACCCCTTATGCAAGAGTTAACCAGCATCTTCACTCTTTCATCCCCCACGCTGGTAAACTCTGGAACAATCTTCCTTCATCTGTATTTCCTCCTGCCTACGACTTGAACTCTTTCAAGAGGAGGGTATCAGGACACCTCTCCTCCCGAAACTGACTTATCTTTCGGCCACCTCTTTGGATTCTTTTTAGGAGCAGCGAGTAGCGGTCTTTTTTTTTATTAATGTTTACTTTTTTGTGCCCTTGAGCTGTCTCCTTTGCTGTAAAAAAAAAAAAAAAAAAAAAAACTGGAATCTGCCGTGTTGTGCCATGTAGTGTTTGTCCATCCTTTGTGTACTCTTGGAAGTCAAGGTTATCAAATGCAAACTACGTGAATCGTCCAACCTATAGGTTTGATGGTATGAATGCACCATCCACAGCTGTCTGTTGATCAACTGATCTTGCCATTGTTGTAATATATATATGGGCATCCTGGTAGCTGATGCAGTTTCCAAATATGTTCAGGAGTGTGACAGTCATCTTGCTTCTGGTTTCCTTGAGGATGTGCAGTGCTGTCCCAATGTGCTTTGACGTTGGAATCCCTGCAACTGTTTGGCAGACATCCTGGGCAAGATTGATAACTTGTTCATGCTGCTTGGGAGTGACTTTCACCCGACCGTCCTCACTCACCTCTGGGGATGCATCTGTTACTAACCATGCCATGTGGTTGTAAAGGTTGCAGCTCAGTCTTCGTGATACTTCTAAGTATGATATCTCCAGCTGAAGTGATGGGTCTTCAGCCTCACTTCCAGGCATTTGCTGACTTCCATTGGCCGAAGATCTGGTTTCTCTCCCGGCCTTCAGTGCCTGCTTCTCTGCCTTACGTTGATGCTGGAGCTCCATGCGTAGTCTCTTTGCAGCATTGTATGAGGAGACTATGGTATCATGTGGTGATACCTCATCGTCGCTTTCTTCTTCATACTCTGCCTCTTCAGTTGTCTCCTTTATTTATTTCAGCCTTGTGAGCATACAGCCAATGCTAATTTCTGCAGAGCAAACCAGGCTAGAGCATCCTTTCTGTGGCACAACCATTGTCTTACAGATACCATCTACTACCAAGGACTGAGATCTGTAAGAGTTAACATTGCCAACTCCGTGGTTTTTCAGGTATTTACGGAATAATTCATTCCTCAAAGCTGTAACAAAGAATATTGCACCATCACTGAAAAGGGGCTCATCTATGCAAGATAACAGTAGGGTTAGTGCACCACCATATGGAATTGTGTCAGTAATAGTCTTTTCATGAGTAAGAATACGTCTCGTCAGGTAGAGGTTCATGCAGTCCCTGTGATACCGGAAGTCACCAGCAATCTTATCAGCGCACTTGTTTTCAACAGGACCACGTATCTTGCATAGCATATGCTCATCTTCAAGTCTGTTTGCTTTTTTTCCACACTAAATTCTGTCTATCATAAGTGACAACCAAAAGGAGGCATCTATCCCCCTTCGTACTGCGAGCTCTTCCACAAATGAAGCATTCTTCCTTATATTTGACAGGCTGCGGGATTGAAGAACGTGTTTTTGGAGCACTATTGTTCGGCAGTGCAGTTAATATCGAGCCTCCTTATATTTATCTTTAGTTGTTTGATTGATGATCCATGATTCAAGCTGCAGGTCTGCCCTCCTACGGTTTCTATCCTTCTCTCTGTACCTTTATCTCCAGTTTCCTTTCTGACCGTTCTATTTCTGCCGTGGTAGACGGTCACTGTTCTTCCCCTAAATCTATTAACAGTGGTGTCCCACAGGGTTCTGTCCTATCTCCCACTCTTTTTCTGTTGTTCATTGATGATCTTCTTTCCAAAACGAACTGTCCTATCCATTCCTACGCCGATGATTCCACTCTGCATTATTCAACTTCTTTTAATAGAAGACCCACCCTTCAGGAACTTAACGACTCAAGGCTGGAGGCTGCAGAACGCTTAGCCTCAGACCTTACTATTATTTCCGATTGGGGCAAGAAGAACCTGGTGTCCTTCAACGCCTCAAAAACACAGTTTCTCCACCTATCCACTCGACACAATCTTCCAAACAACTATCCCCTATTCTTTGACAACACCCAGCTATCACCTTCCTCAACACTAAACATCCTCGGTCTATCCTTAACTCAAAATCTCAACTGGAAACTTCATATCTCATCTCTTACTAAATCAGCTTCCTCGAGGCTGGGCGTTCTGTACCGTCTCCGCCAGTTCTTCTCCCTGCACAGTTGCTGTCCATATACAGGGCCTTGTCCGCCCTCGTATGGAGTATGCATCTCATGTGGGGGGCTCCACTCACACAGCTCTTCTGGACAGAGTGGAGGCAAAGGCTCTTCGTCTCATCAGCTCTCCTCCTCATACTGATAGTCTTCTACCTCTTAAATTCCGCCGCAATGTTGCCTCTCTTTCTATCTTCTATCGATATTTCCACGCTGACTGCTCTTCTGAACTTGCTAACTGCATGCCTCCCCCTCCCGCGGCCCCTGCTGCACTCGACTTTCTACTCATGCTCATCCCTATACTGTCCAAACCCCTTATGCAAGAGTTAACCAGCATCTTCACTCTTTCATCCCTCACGCTGGTAAACTCTGGAACAATCTTCCTTCATCTGTATTTCCTCCTGCCTACGACTTGAACTCTTTCAAGAGGAGGGTATCAGGACACCTCTCCTCCCGAAACTGACTTATCTTTCGGCCACCTCTTTGGATTCTTTTTAGGAGCAGCGAGTAGCGGGCTTTTTTGTTTTATTAATGTTTACTTTTTTGTGCCCTTGAGCTGTAAAAAAAAAAAAAAAAAAAAAAAAAAAAAGATCTTCTGATTCTGCTGTAGAAAAAAAAGTAACATTAGTCACATTTCTTGATGCCTTAATTCAGGGCAAAGTGATTATTAGTGAAGTAAATATGCAAATAATGAAAAGAAATGCAACAACAACAAAAAAAAAGGCTGAATTTTTGTATTATAAATGGTTCAACATAATTTGAAAAAGATTTGAAGTGTATTTCTCAACTTGATGTTGTTAACAAATGTGACCTGTATATGCAGGGTGCATATTTACGAAGGCAGCTACAGTTTTCTAGCCCCACGCCACACACCTCGCTGATTAGCCGGCTGGCTATCAAGCTCCGCCCACTTCCATGACGTGAGTGGTCCGCCTTTTTTATTTTATTTATACAACATCTTGAGCTTTTTTAGGGGATTTACCGGTTAAGGTATGTATGGTGAGTCCTATCTAAAAACCGACCCTCTGCTCAGCTACAATACTAATGAAAAATATAATAATATGCAATATGAAATAAAGTACGATTGCATAGGCCTACTGGTCGTATACATGTTTACTGGTGGGCCGTCATGAGGAAGTCGAGGTTGTCAGTCAGGTAGGCCGTCAGGGCTGGCCCCGGTGGTGCAGGTCTGTATCAGCCCACAAATACTGTCCCGCGGCCTCCGACACTGAGCACTTTAAACACTAACACCTCAAGCCCCGCGGGGATGGGCGTGTCCAGTACCACAACACTGAGAGATGATCTGTAACAGAGGGCAACCCCTTCGCCCTGTGTATTCCGATCCTTCCTGACCCAGGCTGAATATCCTTTTTTTCGCATATAGTTTTGGGGCACACTATTGTCCAGGAAGGTCTCGGACACGAACTCTAACGGCCGATTTATTAAACAGCTTTTGGGGTTCCAGTTCCGGGCCGGCCTCCGGTAGCCTCGGAAATCCCACCGCACCAATTTATTAAACACACTGGTGCCCGAAAACCGTCGCCTGAACGCGAACTTTTCGGGAGGAAATCGTGGGGACCCACATACCCTCCGACAGCACCTCCGAAACCTGTTCGGGAGCGTGTCATCACCACTTATCTACGCCTCTACCACTTCTCTGGAGCTTCAGTCATGGTAAGTGTAGTACTATAAAAGTGACGTAGTAGTGCAGAACCCAAATAATGTATGTGGAAATTGTTTATCGCAATAAATCGTACGCATGGCAGGAGTAAAGACTGCCTGGTTGTTTTGATAAGGTATACTGGTTACAAGAAATATGCTTTGCTTAGGCATACCAGGCTGATTAATAACCGTTAGGTTTGATGGATCAACATGGTAACTTTCATTAGCTCTTCATCCTAACCAAATTGGCAAACAAGTATTGTGATCAGGTTAGTTTACAAACTCTTGAGGGAAACCTATATGATTATATACTTTAATGCACTCTTTCCAATATTGAAAACACACACACACACACACACACACACACACACACACACACACACACACACACACACATACACACATGCTGTGTTACTTCGGTGTGTTGGCCTGAAGGTGTGTGTTTATGTTGGCAGCGGTATTCACCACTTGTATACCGATTCGGCACCTTCCCGAATTGGCCGAAAACATTCCTCACACTCACTAGGAAGAGCCCTCTTCTTTCCTCTTTGGCTGGGATGCCCTGTGTGCCTTGGTGCTGGACGTGGAAGTGCTTCTGCACATGGAGGTGAAACTCCAGTTGAAGCTGGAGGTAAAGCTGAAGGTGGAGCTGGAGGTGGTGGTGAAGCTGGTGCTGGAAGTGGAGCTGAAGTTGGGGCTGGAGATGGAGCTGAAGCTGGTGCTGGAAGTAGAGCTGAAGCTGGTGCTGGAGGTGGAACTGAAGTTGTGGCTGGAGATGGAGCTGAAGTTGGGGCTGGAGATGGAACTGAAGCTGGTGCTGGAGGTAGAGCTGAAGCTGGTGCTGGAGGTGGAGCTGAAGTTGGGGCTAGAGATGGAGCTGAAGCTGGTGCTGGAGGTAGAACTGAAGCTGGTGCTGGAGGTGGAGCTGAAGCTGATGCTGGAGATGGAGTTGAAGCTGGTGCCAAAGTTTCCGCATCCGCGTTACGGCCATGAAGTATAACTATCAGAGGAAGTAAATGTCAATTTCAAATGAACAACATGTAATGTGTATATTATAATGTACATGTGAATGAATGACTGTATGTCGCAACACCATGGCAGTGCCGCGCCACAGGATGTTTAATACCACGTAGGTGCTAGGTGGTGCTTACGGAGGTGCTCCTTGCCGTGGGAACGGTGCTGATTCGACAAGCCTTGGCACCGGATTATTCCTGCTGCCGGAATGAAGCCGGTAAAAGACAGTGGGCAGCGGTGACGAGCAGATCACTGCTCGGGGTGTGTGTACGACTGCTTACAAAAACTGTAATTATTGTGTAAAACTGTTAATATAGTTAAAACTCATCACGTTTTTAATATACCAGAGAGAGAGAGAGAGAGAGAGAGAGAGAGAGAGAGAGAGAGAGAGAGAGAGAGATAGTAAATTCAGTGAACTCAAAGTGAACTTAACGGCTCCGCTCGGCCAAAAAATCCACATCACTAAACTTAAAGGGCTATTGTGTTATCTCAACAACTTCAAATCAACTGGAGAAAGCAGGCAACGGTACACCGGACCTGACGAGAGATAGCAGTTCGTGCCATTATCACAAAACAACAGTTACCCGCAGTTACTATAAAAACTAATAATACAAAAAGGCTAACAAACATATGCAGTAATAATGACCACATGTTTTGGAGACTTGCTAACACTTAGATTTTAGTAGAAGCACTATGATGTATTAAGTATGATTTCTACTATGCTGCTAGGTGAAATAAAGTAATAAACAATAAAAATGCTCCACTTGGACCAGCATTTACAAGATAACAAGTTTATTCAAGAAGCAAAACCTGGTATGATTACTGAAAGCTTTAATAGCTGCCAAGCTCTAATGCATCACAAACCATGGCTGCCAAATAAGTAGAGTGTAGAATAGGAAAGAATAAGCTGAAAATGATTTTAAGTTAGCATTAGGTAAGCACAATAAAAATGTATCTACAATATATGAGACCTTGTTCTGACAAGCTGCACTTTGATGGTTTCTTTCTTCACCCTGTTATCAGTAAAATAAATGGAAAAGACACATGGTTAATTGTTAAGTTATAAGTGATAAAGTAAGATTATATGACAATATATTTACCAGAGAACTGAAACAATATTCTACTTAATATATGAAGAGATTACAGAGCTTCAAAGTATAATTACTGAAAACAATAATGGAAGAAAAAGAAAAGATAATACATACTCTTCACTAAGACTACAGGTGTTAAACTATCGAGCTGATTCTCTGCAAAAAACAGTTCGTCAATTAAAGTCCCTGTGGCCACAGCCAACCCTTCATCCTCGAACGGCTTCGGGGGTGGTCCTCCACCAGTCTTGAACTGCTCTCGAATGGAGGCGCTGTGAGTTTTCTTCACCCTGCAAAACATGGCCAATGGTTCTCTATGTTAGCATGATTTGGATAATTTTCAGGCAAACAATTAACTTAGAATATAGAATAGGCACAGGAAACGTCTGTGTATCTTTGCCTATCTCAAATGTTTAGTTTGTTGATTTGACCAAAACTTATCTAAATATTTCTCAAATTACATCACGCTCACAGCCTCTACTACATCATTGGGAAGGCTATTCCAGGCATCCACGACTTTTGAATTAAAGAACATCTGCCTTTTCTGCGTCCTGGACATCATTTTGCATAGCTTCAAGTTGTTTCCACGTCTCAGCCCTGTGTGTCTCTCAAGATGAATGTTCACATCCTCATCATATTTACCTTTGAAAATTTTATATACCTCAGTCATATCTCCCCTTAGCCTTCTATAAACCATATCCAGCTGTTGTTGATCCTCCCTTTCGGGCTGGTCGATAAATGTATATGTGGGGAAACCTGGGGAAGGTAAACTGTGGTAACCCGGATATCACACTGGCCCTGTGGCCCAGGGTAATGGGCTCCCTCCCACTACAGGCTCAAGGGTCAATGTGACGAAGATGAGCACTGAGGCCACGCGCAGTTATAGCGTATGCCTCAGACTTTTTACCTTTACCTCTGTGAAAATTTGTACATTGACTCTATTGCAACATCTACCCAGCTAGCATCTGCTAAAGAGGTTGGTGTCTGTTGAATCACTTCTGACTTAGTCATTCCTTTTAAAAATTAATTGTTGTTGTTATTACCTTCGTAACCACCCGCAGGACCGCACTTTCTTTCATATATCGTCATAAAAGTAACTGGGAGTTTACTACCGTACATTTCCCGACAATGTTGAAGCACTATTATACACAAATAATTCAGCTTCTGTACCCTAAACAAACATGTATTCATATCCACTTACAGTTTCCTGATGCATGTAATCCCAGGCACGTTTAAGCTGCAGGACTGTCTTGGGCTGGTCAGCAGGGTAGCAGGCGTTGAACTCCAGGGTCACCTCCTCCCACGCCTTTTGCTTCTTTTTGATAGAACTGAGCCCACTTGAATGTTCTAGAAGGGCTCTCTTTGAAGCAATTATGTCCGCCAGTCGCTTGCGTTGGCTGTTGGACAGTGGGGCCGCTTTTCCCGTGGGGAGAGAGAGAAGGTTGAACTCATCATGAGGGCAGCCAAGCAGGAACTGTCCCGATTGCAGGGTCTACGGCCGCTTCCGTTTTTTTACCTCCCGAAGCAAAGCTGCCAACCTTCCCGGCGAATGCCTCCGAGCGTCGGGCCCAAGTTTCAGTTTTAATAAATCCGCACGGTCAGTTCGGGGGGCCCTGCCCACCACCGGGGTTCAGGTTCGGGACTTTTTTCCGAATGTTTTAATGAAGTGGCCGTAAGTCAGCGTTGTGCACACGAACGAAGCTGTGCGTGAGCTCGCCTACGTTCATGAAGAATCCCCGCAGATTGGCCGACACTATGCGTGGCTCATACCAGCACCCTCTGTGCTGCCGGCTGTCGTTGGAAGGCATCGCTGAACCCAGGAGGGAAGGCAAGGGCGAGATGTTTATGCCTTGTAGGTGCACATGAGGGTGTGGGCGAACGTAGAACCCTGGGGGCGGCGAAGGCTCCAGGGTGTGTTGAAGGCCGGCGGAGGAAGGTGCCAGGCAGAGCCCCTAAGAAGCTCAATCGTCTGCTGTCTGTCCGCCCTGACAGCCCCGATCAGATCCTGGTGCCTCCGGTCTGCCAGTCGCTCCCGACAAGTTTGCATGGTGTGGAAGCGGCCCTGGCAGTACTCACACTTTTGCCGCCTCAGGCACTAATCACTGGAGTGCCCTTGGCGATGACACTGCGAGCACCTACTTTGTGTGGGCGCTCCTCTGTCATCTCCCATAACCCCGCTTTCTGAGAGAGGGGTGGGATGGTAGGGGGACTGTAGTCGCGTCTCAGCCTGGTGGGTAGGTTCCTTTTCGTTGTCTTCTTAGGAGGCTGCCTGCGTCCCCCATGTGTGGTCTGTGGGTAGACCTGTGAGGCCTGTTCAGGCCCTGGGTGGGTGAGGTGGTGCTCTGGTGGGGGTTGGCTGAGTGGTGAGCGGATGTTGTCCTGGTGTGTCACTGAGTGCTGAGGGCGGTTCACTGCCGGTGGGAGGATGTGTCTGTGTCTGGGTTGGGCTGGTTGAGAAGTTTGGTTGCGAACTGGTGTAGTAAGGTCTCGTGACGGTGTTGTAGGCTGGTGAGATGGAGGGAGTCGAGGGCATCCTGGTAGCCGGTGTAATGAGGGCCCAGGATGATTTTGCAGGCTCGCTTCTGGACTCGTTCAAGTTGGCGGCGCTGCGTGATGTTGATGGAGGAAGACCACGCTGGAGACGCGTATGTAAGTTTGGGGAGGATGAACGAGGAGTAAACGCTCGCCAGCGCACTCTCAGGTGTCCCCAGCGATTTAAGTCTCCTCAGCAGGTACAACTTGTAGGTGGCAGATCTGGTGAGCTGGGAGGCGTACTCCTTCCGTGTGAGCTTGCTGTCCAGGGTGACTCCAAGTATATTTGCAGATGTAACTACCTGAAGGGGAGTGTGTGTGTGTGTGTGTGTGTGTGTGTGTGTGTGTGTGTGTGTGTGTGTGTGTGTGTGTTGGTGTGTGTGTGTGTGTGTGTGTGTGTGAAGTTCATTCATGACATGACATGATATTCGGCTGGAGCAGGTAGGAAGACACCTACCGAAAGGGCGCAAGCCACTCCCGGTGAAGTATGTATGGGAAGTGAGGAGGGTGATGAAGCCCTTCAAAGACCCTTCCCATTACCTCACTAACCGTTTCCCTATTGTCTCATCTACACCAGAGAGCAGTTCAACATGCTCTCTAAAGACAGATCCTCTTCTATCCACACCACACTATACATTCACACAACACACCCACACCTTTTCCCAAAATTCAGAATTCAAAATAGCGTTCAACAACAGGGCCTCGGAGTCCCGGCCTGGGGGGGGACCATAAATTCCCCCAGGGAGGACTCCCCTTCCGGCTGCCGAACTGAGAGGTGCCTTGATAACTCTTCGAGCCTTTCCCTTCTCAATTTTTGCAACACCCGCGGTCTTCGTTCTAATTTTCATTCTGTGGAACACCATCTCCCCTCCTCTAAACCTCACCTTCTGTTTCTCACCGAAGCACAGGTTTCTGAAGCTACTGACAGCAATCTCTACTCTGTTCCCTCCTACTATCTCTATCCTAAATTTCAATCCAAAGCTGGATGTTGCGTCTACGTGCGCAACGACATCACTTGTTCTCGTGCCCACGGCCTTGACTCTTCTGAATTTTTCACCATCTGGCTAAGACTTCATTGTCATTCTATCAATAAATACATCTGTGCTGTTTATTTCTAACCTAACTCTACTATGTAAAATTCTAGGACTATATGAACTCTAAAGTGGAGAACATCTTGACCCACTCTCCCTTCACTGAAATCTCTATCTTGGGAGATTTTAATGTTCACCACCAGCTTTGGCTTTCATTCTCTTTCACTGACCAGCCTGGTGAACAAGCCTACAACTTTGCTCTCCTCAACGATCTAGAGCAGTTGGTTCAGCTCCCTACACGTATTCCCGACCGTCTGGGAGACAGCCCCAACATACGTACTAGACCTCTTTCCTACCTCTAATCCTTCTGCTTACTTTGTCAAACTGTTCTCTCCGTTGGGCTCCTCCGATCACAACCTTATTTATGTATCCTGTCTCCTGTACTCCTGTACATCCACTGTACCCACCGAAGAGGCGATGCTTCTGTCATTTTGCTTCAGCTCGATGGGACGACCTGGGGATGTACTTTTCCGATTTCCAGTGGAATGATTACTGCTTCCAGGATAGAGACCCCTCTGTGTGTGCCCAGTGCATCACAGAGGTAATTGTCTCTGGGATGGAGGCATACATTCCATGTTCTTTCTCTACTCCTCATGCTAAAAAGCTTTGGTTTAATCATGCTTGTTCTCGTGCTATTAAAGATAGAGAGGCACACTCACACTCCTGCTAACCATCATCTATATATTTATGTCCGGAATCGTGCCAAATCTATTCTCCGACTTACCAAAAACTCCTTCATTAATAGAAAATGCCAAAAACCTTGCTTTCTCCAGTTCCTCCCGTGACTTCTGGCATCTAGCCAAAAATATCTCCAATTTCATTTCTTCCTCTTTTCTTCCTCTCCTTAACCCTGACGGCAGCACTGCCGTCTCATCTGTCTCTAAGGCTGAACTCCTCGCTCAAACTTTCTGTAATAACTCCACCCTTGACTATTCTGGGCTTATTCCTCCTACTCATCCCCCCTCTGACTTCTTTATCCCTATTATTAAGATCCTTCCTAATGATGTTTTCTATACCCTCCCTGGCCTCAACTCTCAGAAGGCTCATCGACTTGATGGAGTGCCTCCTATTGTCCTTAAAAACTGTGCTTCCGTGCTGACATCATGCCTGGTCAAACTCTTTCGTCTCTGCCTATCAACATCTACCTTTCCTTCCTGCTGGAAGTACGCCTTCGTATAACTTGTGCCTAAGAAGGGTGACCGTTCCTATCCCTCAAACTACCGCTCTATAGCTTTACCTTTCTAAAGCTTTGAATCAATCCTTAACCGGAAGATTCAAAAGCACCTTTCCACTTCTAACCTGAGTCGACAGAGTGACGGCGCCGCGTTCAGGAGGACGCGAGCTTAATCCACGACCGGTGCCACCATGCTGGGATTTTTCAGCCGCTGCCCAGTGGCTTAAAACTACCCACATGCTGTCCAGAAGATCACCTATCAACCCGGACTCTAGATTCTAGGATTAAAGATCAGCTCCGGGAGGGAACCATGAGCCAATGCAAGATGGCGCCACTATAAACACTCGCCTGCGCCAGAACGGGTTGGGCCGACCATCAGCCCCACCGGGAAGAAGCCTCGGGCCGACCATCAGGCCCCACCGGGAAGAAGCCTACCGGCGCAATAGGCCGCGACGTAAAAAAAAAAAAATATCTGATCGCCGGTATGGGTTCCGTAAGCGGCGTTCTACTGGCGATCTTCTTGCTCTCTTAACTGACTCTTGGTCATCCTCTCTTTGCCGTTGCGGTGAAACTTTCTCTGTTGCGCTAGACATATCGAAAGCCTTCGATAGTGTCTGGCACAAGTCTTTGCTTTCTAAACTGCCGTCTTTCGGATTTTATCCCTCTCTCCCTTTATCTCTAGTTTCCTTTCCGGCCGTTCTATCTCTGCGGTGGTAGATGGTCACTGCTGTTCCCCTAAACCTATCAACAGAGGTGTTCCACAGGGTTCAGTCCTATCACTCACTCTCTTCCTGTTATTCATCAATGATCTTCTTTCCATAACAAACTGTTCTGTCCACTCATACGCCGACAACTCTACTTTGCATTATTCAACTTCTTTCAGTAGAAGACCATCACAACAGGTAGTACATGACTCCAGACAGGAGGCTGCAGAACGCTTAACCTCAGACCTTGCTATCATTTCCGATTGGGGTAGAAGGAACCTTGTGTCCTTCAATGCCTCAAAAACTCAACACAATCTTCCAAACACCTAGCCCCTATTCTTCGACAGCACTCAGTTGTCACCCTCTGCAATACTAAATATCCTCGGTCTATCCTTGACTCAAAATCTTAACTGGAAACTTCACATCTCCTCTCTCACTAAATCAGCTTCCTCGAGGTTAGGCGTTCTGTATCGTCTCCGCCAGTTTTTCTCCCCCGCACAGTTGCTATCCATATACAGGCGCCTTGTCTGCCTCTCACGTGTGGAGGGACTCCACTCACACAGCTCTTCTGAACAGAGTGGAGTCTAAGGCTCTTCGTCTCATCAGCTCTCCTCCTCTTACTGATAGTCTTCTACCTCTTAAATTCCGTCGCGATGTTGCCTCTCTTTCTATCTTCTATCGATATTTTCACACTGACTGCTCTTCTGAGCTTGCAAACTGCATGCCTCCCCTTCTCCTGCGGCCTCGCCTCACACGACTTTCTGAGCAAGCTTATCCCTATACTGTCCAAACCCCTTTTGCAAGAGTTAACCAGCATCTTCACTCTTTCATCCCTCACGCTGGTAAACTCTGGAACGATCTTCCCTCACCTACAGACCTCCCGGGCAATCACTCGATGACGACCTTGAAATGTACAGCGTCTTAAGGCAGTCACTTAATAACAACGACTCACTGATATTAGGAGATTTTAACCTCCCCTATATCGACTGGGCGACACTGTCAGGTACAGAAGGCGAATCACAAAGAATGATCGAATTTCTAGAAGAAATTATCTAAGCCAAATGGTTTCTGAGCCAACTCGACAAAATAAGATACTCGACCTTGTTATAACGACCCAAGACAACCTAGTCAGTAATGTCACGGTAGGAGAACACCTCGGTTCTTGCGATCATAAATTAGTGCGCGTCGACATTAGAGCTCAATCATCAGTGACTGAAAATAAAGTATAGGTGTCCAATTTCAATAGAGCTAACTTCGTAGAAATCCGACAAAAACTAACAGAAATACAACCATCAGATGACGGCAACGTAGAGGAAGCCTGGCTAAGCTTTAAAAATCACTTACTCACTCAGCAGAACACATTCGTCCCCTTGTGGGAGAAGCGAATTAACACTAATAAAAGCCCACCGTGGTTTAATAGCGAAATTAAACAATCAATCAATGAGAGAAAATTGTTTTACAGGTTAAAGAAAGAACAAAGCACGCCCAAAAATATTAGACTTTATAATGATGCCAGGCGACGAGTAAAAAGACTAATATGTCAGGCAAAGCGTAGATATGAAGAAAATATTGCAGCCAACTGTAAAATAATCCGAAATCTTTCTTCAATTACATAAACAACAGAAAGGCGATCAAAAGTGGTATTGGACCTTTAACAAACAGCGACGGTGCACTAGTGACCGACAGCCAACACATTGCAAACTTCTTAAACAATTACTTTTCCTAGGTGTTTAATACTAACAGTCTTCCTCCCACTACCACCAACACCAGTACTATTGTAAATCTCGAGCATGCATTGCCTAATTTTGAAATAAGAACCGATGAAGTCCTTAAAGCTCTCCATTCACTTAAAACAAATAAAAGTCCCGGACCCGACAAAGTATATCCTATACTGCTTAAAGAAACAAAGAGCGAAATACTCTCCTCCCTCACTACCGTATTCAATATGTCCTTGCGACAAGGCATCGTCCCTTCGGATTGGAAAAAGGCTAAAGTGACACCGATTTTTAAGGAGACAAAAAAATACCAGGTAACTACCGACCCATTAGTCTAACTTCAATTGTAGGTAAGCTACTTGAGAGCATAATTAGAGACAAAATTGTGAGTTACCTCGAAAGCCACTCATTAATTGGGGATTCACAACATGGCTTCCGTAACAAAAGATCCTGCCTGTCAAACCTACTGACCTTTTATAACGATCTCATCTCATTTTATGACGTAACCAAATCATTGGACGTAGTCCATCTTGATTTCCAGAAAGCGTTTGATAAAGTCCCACATCATAAATTACTTTATAAATTAAAGCAAACAGACAGACAACAGACAACAGACAACAAAGAGTTGTGATTGACGGATTTAACTCAGAGAGGGCGCCAGTCACTAGTGGCGTCCCTCAGGGCTCGGTTCTTGGCCCAGTGCTCTTCATTATTTACATCAACGATGTGGATGTTGGACTCAATAATCGCATTAGTAAATTTGTAGACGACACAAAGATTGGTAACTCGGTTCTCACTGACGAAGACAGGCAAAGCCTCCAAGAGGATTTGCACAAAATTTCAGCTTGGTCGGTTAAATGGGAGATGCCCTTCAACGTAGACAAGTGCCAGGTCCTTCAGGTTGGAACAAAAAATAAGAAGTTCGATTACGAAATGCGCGGCGTTAAACTCACAAGCGTTCAACGCGTTAAGGACCTGGGGGTCAAAATCGCGTCAAACCTCAAATTCTCACATGAATGCATCGATGCAGCAAATAAAGCGAACAGAATGTTGGGCTTCATTAAAATAAACTTTTTATTCAAGAATAAATATGTAATACTTCCGCTCTACAATAGTTTAGTCAGACCCAACTTCGAATATGCGGTACAGTTTTGGTCTCCCCACCATGCAAAGGACGTTGCTAAACTAGAAGGTGTTCAGCGTCGAGCAACAAAAATAATCCCTTCCTTGCGCAACAAATCCTACGAAGAAAGGCTTTCCACCCTTAACATGTTCTCTCTTGAGAAACGTCGCCTCCGAGGAAAACTGATCGAATGTTTTAAAATACTTAATGGTTTCACGAATGTAGACAAAACAAAATTGTTTATGATCGATGACACTTTGCGAACGAGGAACACTGGCATAAAACTCAAATGTAGACAAGTAAATTCAGACTGCACCAAATTTTTCTTCACCAACGTTGTAGTGCGAGAATGGAATAAGCTCCCACCATCAGTGGTCCAGTGAACATGATTGACTCCTTTAAAAACAAGCTCGACCGTCACTTCCTTGAACTTAATATTAACTAGAGTAGAAAAGCAACGTTTTGGAGCCATCTGATTTATGTAAAATCACTTAGGTTTAAGGACAGACCACCTAGTCTGGACCATGGGGTCTATGTGGTCTGATTTTCTGTGTAATTCTATGTAATGCTATGTAAATCTGTATTTCCTCCTGCCTACGACTTGAACTCTTTCAAGAGGAGGGTATCGGGACACCTCTCCTCCCGAAATTGATTTCTCTTTTTGGCCACTCTATTCAGGAGCAGTAAGTAGCGGGCTTTTTCTTTCATTATTGTTATTTTTTTACGCCCTTGCACTGTCTCCTCTCCTGTAAAAAAAAAAATGTCTGATCACAAGTCTTTCTCTCTCTCTCTCTCTCTCTCTCTCTCTCTCTCTCTCTCTCTCTCTCTCTCTCTCTCTCTCAAGCCGCTCGTCACTCCTGCTTCCGTGACCTCTCTCGCTCGCTATTTCACCCTTGTTTGCTGTACTGTGTGCCGAGTGGCATTACGTGCTGTGCTGCGTGCTGGTTATTGTCTGCCGATTTTGTTAGCTGCTTGGAGTGGTTTGCTGAGTGCCTGTGCTGATTGCTGTGCCACCACGTGCATCGCTGGACAGGATTAAGTGTTACCCTGACTTTTACTACCTGTATCTGCCTGTACCTACCCTCTCGACGTAGCACCCTGTAAAACATATATACGCACATACACAAAACACATTGTTACACTCTTTCCACCATATTTATTATATATTTTCAGATTCCACGCTAACACCACTCCCTCACAGGTGTGGAGAGTGACCTGTCTTAACCTGACCCGAGTATTCCCCTGAGACACACTAATTATCTTAATTACCCCCTCACCTGCGTCACTTAAAACAAATAAAAGTCCCGCACCTGACAAAGTATAGCCTATACTGCTTAAAGAGACAAAGAGCGAAATACTTTCCTCCCTCACAACCGTATTCAATATGTCCTTGCGACAAGGAATCGTCCCTTATTAATTCTGATTGAAAAATGGCTAACTTCACACCGATTTTTAAGAAAGGAGACAAACATTTACCAGGTAATTACAGGCCCATTAGTCTAACTTCAGTTGTAGGTAAGCTACTTGAGAGCATAATTAGAGACAAAATTGTGAGTTATCTTGAAAGCCACTCATTAATTGGGGATTCACAACATGGCTTCCGTAACAAAAGATCCTGCCTTTCAAACCTATTGACCTTTTATAACGAACTCTTCTCAGTTTATGACGTAACCAAATCATTGGCCATAGTCTATCTCGATTTCCAGAAAGCGTTTGATAAAGTCCCGCATCATAAATTACTTTACAAAATAAAATAAATAGTTATTGACGGTCAAGTACACCAATGGATCGCGAATTGGTTGACCACAGACAACAAAGAGTGGTGATTGACGGATTTAACTCAGAGTGGGCGCCGGTCACTAGTGGCGTCCCTCAGGGCTCGGTTCTTGGCCCAGTGCTCGTCATTATTTACATCAACGATGTGGATGTTGGACTCAATAATCGCATTAGTAAGTTTGCAGACGACACAAAGATTGGTAACTCAGTTCTCACTGACGAAGACAGGCAAAGCCTCCAAGAGGATTTGCACAAAATTTCTGCTTGGTCGGATAGATGGGAGATGCCCTTTAACGTAGACAAGTGCCAGGTCCTTTAGGTTCGAGCAAGAAATAAGAAGCTCGATTACGAAATAGGCGGCGTGAAACTCAAAAGCGTTCAATGTGTTAAGGACTTGGGGGTCAAAGTCGCGTCAAACCTTAACTTCTCACAGCAATGCATCGATGCAGCAAATAAAGCGAACAGAATGTTGGGCTTCATTAAAAGAAACTTTTTATTTAAGAATAAATATGTAATACTTCCGCTCTACAATAATTTAGTCAGACCCCACTTCGAATATGCGGTACAGTTTTGGTCTCCCCACCATACAAAGGACATTGCTAAATTAGAAGGTGTTCAGCGTCGGGCAACAAAAATGGTCCCTTCCTTGCGCAGCAAATCTTACGAAGAAAGGCTTTCCACCCTTAATATGTTCTCTCTTGAGAAACGTCGCCTCTGAGGAAAACTGATCGAAAACTGATCGAATGTTTTAAAATACTTAATGGTTTCACGAATATAGACATATCAACATTGTTTATGATCGATAACACTTTCCGTACGATGAACAATGGCATAAAACTCAAATGTAGACAAGTAAATTCAGACTGCACCAAATTTTTCTTCACCAACGTTGTAGTGCGATAATGGAATAAGCTCCCATCTTCAGTGGTCCAGTGTAACACGATTGACTCCATTAAAAACAAGCTCGACCGTCACTTCATTGAACTTAATATTAACTATAGTTGAAATGTAACGTTTTGGAGCCATCTGTTTAATGTAGAATCACTTAGGTTAAAGGACAGACCACCTAGTCTGGACCATGGGGTCTGTGTGGTGTGATTTTCTATGTAAACCTATGTAAATCTCTCTCTCTCTCTCTCTCTCTCTCTCTCTCTCTCTCTCTCTCTCTCTCTCTCTCTCTCTCTCTCTCTCTCTCTCTCTCTCTCTCTCTAAATTAAAAGTTAACGTCTTAACGAGTCAATCGAATCTTAAAAGTGGCAGTAAAAAATTAAACTAAGTCTTAGGTTAAAAGTTAGCGAGTCCCACGAGTCTTAAAAGAAAATGGCTTGTAAGAAAGAAAACAATAGATTATGCGTAACTTAACAATACAGGAAACATGAAAAAAAAAACAATATAAACTAACTTAAAAGCAAACTAATGTTGTGGACGATTCTTGAGTGCTGAGTGAAGGCTGCAGGCATCATATGAAAAATGACTCATATCAAGCGTGATATGTCGTGGGCTGAGTTGTACAGAATAGTCAAATCATTGCTATATATATTGTTGTGCTTGAAGCTTCCCCCGGGGTCCATGGGCATCTGGAAGACTCCGGGAGGAGCAAGGAGGGAGGTGGGGAGCAAGGGTCCGCCCGCGCCCCGCGAGTCAGGCGCTTGGCAGTTGGCGGGAAGTGTTGCCAACTCACCCAGAGTTTGGCTACATGTTCATTCGTGTATGATCGAATATACTGTAATGTTCTAGACTGTACTGTTCGGTATATATATATATATATATATATATATATATATATATATATATATATATATATATATATATATATATATATATATATATATATATATTGGAGAAGAGGGCGAGAGGAGTCAGTCACAGTCATAGTAAGTCATAGTCAGCTAGTAGTCAGTGAAGAGTCAGAGTGAATTGTACTAAGGAATATTAAACTATAGAAGCTGTGCAAGGTATTTTACATATCTCCCTCCCACGGAGTCTCCTGACGGCGACACAGAACCCAAGTAATACGTCCGGCATAACATTTGGCGTCAGGAGTGTAGGCATTTGTTTTTTCGCCATGGAGACTCGTTCCCAAGCTGCCCAGAGGGACGACGTGTTGACGGAACTCTTGGAAGCTTTGAGACTACAGGGAGAGAAACAAGACAGAGCACACCAAGAACTCAAAGAACAACAAGAAAGAGCACAGCATCGACTCAAAGAACAGCTAGAAGATCGCTTCACGGGATTAAAGCAACAGCTACAAAGGAACACAAAGAAATACAAAGGAAGAACAAACAACAGCAGACTTGCTGGTCCTTACGAGGCTGTTTGTGACAAGCTACACTAACTATCTGATCAAAGGTGGAAGATGAAGGACAGCAAAGGCGAAGGCTCCTCCCCACTCCCCATCTCTCCAGCCAAAGCTGGCAGGAAAGGAAATAGAACCATGCAGCATGGAAATTATGTAGGAAAGAGGAAAGAACTACCATTACTCCTACCACTAACCGGGCGATAAAAGCGGACAAGGACACCAGTATTCGAAAGAACTTAACGTTATTACGACAATGAGTAATATCTTAGTTGCTGGTTGGATTCAAAACACTTGTCTAATCTATTCTTGAAGGCCGTAACTGTTGTACCATCAATGACATCACAGGATAGAGAGTTCCAAACATTAACAACTCGATTGAAGAAGTGTTTTGCTTCGTACGACGATAATCTTTTACCACATATCTTCAAACTGTGATTTCTTCTTCTACAAGCAGTACAAGATCGAAGTGAGTCAGTGCGAAGAGAAATGATTGATGTGACCACGAAGTTGGGACAACGCCTGATAGAAGTGGAGAAAGAACACTCAAATATTCAACAAGAGATGGAAGTGGTACGGGAGACTACACACAAAGAAATATTAGAAGTAAGTGACAGAGTGAAGGCTCTTGAAGACTGCTTGGCTGGAAACGGAGAGCCAGTGCCTGCAGGGGCTACTTGTACCCAAGATGCTTCTCCCACGCAAGTCCGGGGTAGTTTGAGCCTTATTGCGCCCCAGTTCATCCCCACAAGAAGTTCCGCCAGCCCCATGAATCTGCTGGGGTCGCCTGTTAGAAAGAAGCCTCAGGAGTTTGATGGCAAGGTCTCCTGGGAGGCTTACCGCGCTCAGTTTGACCTGTTGGCAGCTCGGAATGGATGGGATGACCAAGAGTGTGCGGTTCAGCTGGCTACTAGCCTGAAAGGGGGGGCGCTGGAGGTCCTTGCTCAGCTCGACAATGCGACAAAGGGCAGCTACAGCGGGCTGGTACAGGCAACGATATCGGACCAAGCACCAGAACGAGCTCTTCAGGGTTAGGTTCAAAACCCGCAACAGGAGGCGCGGCGAGTCTCTTCAGGAACTCGCTCAGGACCTTGAGAGCATGGCGCACAAGGCATACCCAGGTGCCAGCCCTGACCTGCTGACGGTTTTGCTGCTTGATCAATTCATCGATGCCCTGGACAGCCCTCAGCTGAAGATACAAGTGAAGCAAACTAAGCCAACATCAATGCAGGAAGCTTTGGCACGTGCCATGGAGTTTGAGTCCCTTGTTAGGTCTAGCTTGTCTAGCTTCAGGGACGACTCGACTTCTGGCTTTAGGGCACGAAAGGGCGCTGTCAGCGACACAGATAGGTTCCAAGAAACGTGCTGGTACTGCGAGAAGGTTGGGCACAAAGAGAACGAATGCTGTAAGAGGAAGAAGGAATATGAAGGTAGCGCTAGGAAGAAGCCCAGGGAAGGACCCAAGTGGAGAAAAGGGGCACTGGAGTGTCGGAAAAATGTGCCCCCGGCGAGGAACCACCACTCGGGCGAGGACAACTAAGGAGGACTGGTTCACGGGGGCAACGACCAGTCTGTCCTGTACATGCCCCGAAGATATCAATGTGCAGGAGAACCACCATGACGAGCTGCCAAGTGGAGGGCAAGGCTGACGGAGTGTTGTGGCCTGTGGTTGTCGACACAGGCTCGGAACGCACACTGGTGCGGCCTGACGTGGTGAGTCATCGGCGGCTTCCTCAGACGTCGCATCGACTGTGCGGAGGCACTGGAAACTACGCAGAGCTCAGAGGCCCAGTGGACGTGAAGTTTGAGCTCTGAGGAAAGGAAGAGTTCCTCTCTGTCTACGTGGCTGATATGGACGACCCCTGCATCCTAGATATGGATTATCTTGTCTCCCACAGGTGCGAGCTGGACTTCCGCGCTAAGCAGCTGATTGTAGGAGGAATTAGGGTGACACTGACGACTGTGAACAAGGAGGGCCTGCCAATGACGGTGAAGCGCACCACCATTATTCCTCCGAGGTCCCAGCCTGCCTGGTTGTGGTAGAGAGTGAAAGTCGATGCCCAGTAGAAAACGGGGTGATTGTAGGCAGTACTTTGGTAAACCCTCCTGCAGGGGAAGTACCCGTCGTCGTGGCAAATGTCTCCTTCAGCCCAAAGAAAATAAAACAAGGGACCATGGTGGGGTTTTGCCAAGAGATCGACCAGGAACCGAGAACCTGTGTCTGCAGGAGAACCCTGACGGAGCCCCAGGAGAAGCTGCCCGACTACTTGCGCGACCTGATTTTACAGGAGCTCCCAGTGTCTAAAGGAGACCCAAGTGGAACAGCTCAGGGAGCTTCTCGAGAGGAATGCAGATGTGTTTTCCACAGGAGACCTGGACTTGGGGTGTACGGGCCTGGTAGAGCACCACATCGACACAGGTAGCCACCACCCAGTGAAGCAAGCTCCTCGAAGGATGACACCAGCCCGTCGCAAGGAGATGGATGAGGTGATGGATGATCTCCGGAAACAGGGGTCTGCTGTAGTGCTCATCAGGAAAAAGGGCGGTTCCCTCAGGTGCTGCGTGGACTACCGAGCCCTCAACGATCTCACCATCAAGGATTCATACCCACTCCCACGGGTCGACGACATGCTCGACGCTTTGGTGGGCTCCAAGTGGTTTTCAACATTAGATATGAGGTCTGGGTATCACCAAGTCAAAATGGCGGAGCAAGACAAAGAGAAAATTAACAGCCTTCTCCTTCGGTCAAGGCCTGTGGCAGTTTTGGTCTGTGCAACGCGCCGGCTACGTTCGAGCGGCTGATGGAGAGGGTGCTGGAGGGACTTCACTAGAAGACGGCACTCATCTTTTTTTTTACGTCGCGGCCTATAGCGCCGGTAGGCTTCTTACCGGTGGGGCCTGATGGTCGGCCCAAGGCTTCTTCCCGGCGGGGCCTGATGGTCGGCCCAAGGCTTCTTCCCGGTGGGGCCTGATGGTCGGCCCAAGGCTTCTTCCCGGTGGGGCCTGATGGTCGGCCCAGCCCGTTCTGGCGCAGGCGAGTGTTTATAGTGGCGCCATCTTGCATTGGCTCTAGCTGCCCTCCCGGAGCTCATCTTTAATCCTAGAATCTAGAGTCCGGGTTGATAGGTGGTCTTCTGGACAGCATGTGGGTAGTTCTAAGCCACTCGGCGGCGGCTGAAAAATCCCAGCTTGGTGGCACCGGGCGGGGATTGAACTAGCGTCCTCCTGAACGCGGTGCTGTTACTCTGTCGACTCAGCCACCGCCTCCCCTCGACGACGTGATTGTCTTTGGCCAGACCTTCGAGCAGGAGATGGAAAGGCTATCAGAAGTTTTCGTCCGGTTTAGAGCTGCACACCTTAAGCTCACCCCGAAAAAATGCTGTCTATTCCAAGGGGGGTCCAATACTGGGAACACATCGTGAGCGAGGCTGGCGTACGCACTGACCCACCAACGTGAAGGAGCTGCGGAGCTTCCTCGGGTTGTGCTCATACTAACGCAGGTTTGTGACAGGCTTCACTACGATTGCTGCACCACTGCACCTCCTGACGAATAAGGGGCGCAAGTTTGAGTGGAGAGCGGAAACTCAGGTTGCCTTTGAGAAGCTCAAGGAGGCCCTCATCAGCTCGCCCTTACTCACCTACCCAGACCCCTCTAAGCCTTTTATACTGGATTGTGATGCCAGTGCTGTGGGGGATTGGTGGAGTGCTGTCCCAAGCATGTGCCGACATGGAACGGGTTGTGGACTACTTCAGCAAGAAGCTTACCCCAGCCGAGAAAAACTATTGCGTGACTAGGAAAGAACTCCTGAGAGTAGTCAAGAGCCTTGACTTTTTTTCCATACTTTCACCATCCGCACGGATCACACTGCATTGCAGTGGCTGAAGTCATTGAAAAACCCTGAGGGCCAGCTGGCTCGCTGGATAGGTAAACTAGAGCAGCATCACTACACTATTGTGCACCGATCTGGACTAACACACGGTAACGCGGACAACTTGACCCGGCGCCCCTGCCTAATTGAGTGTCAACTTTGCCTCCAGAGGGAAAGCATCCAGAATATGTGCCGCCGCACTACAGTAGAACAGACAGCGGAGGTGCCATGGGAAGACTTGTGAAAACTGCAGCGGGAGGACCGAGATCTGCGACCAATTATGGAATGGCTGAGTCAGTCGTCAACGCGACCTGGGTGGGAGGTAATCTCGAGAAAAAGACCTATCACCAAGAATTACCGGACTCAGTGGGACACTCTACGGATGGACAACGGAGTGTTGCAGCGACGCTGGGTTTCTCATGATGGTCTTGACCACTACTGGTCCACGGTGCTACCTATGAAGTCCCGGGAAGACGTCTTGAAAGAAATGCACGACAGCATCACCAGCGGACACCTTGAGGTAAAGAAGACATTGAGCGCCTACGCCAAAGGTTCTATTAGGTTGGCATGAGGAAGGATGTGGAAAAATGGTGCCACGCGTGTGAGGTGTGCTGTGCAAAGAAGGGCCCCAATAAGCGTTACCGTGCCCCATTGCAGCTATACCAGGTTGAAGCCCCAATGGAACGGGTGGCAGTGGATATAGCAGGACCCTTACCTCTGACGACGAACGGAAATAGGTTCATCTGCATTGCAATGGATTACTTTACCAAGTGGCCGGAAGCCTACGCCATCCTTGACCAGGAAGCCACTACCATCGCTAAGGTATTGGTGGAGGAGTTCTTCTGTCGTTTCGGAGTGCCAAACGAGCTCCAGTCCGACCAGGGAAGGAATTTTGAGTCAACAGACTTTGCTGAATGCTGCAAGCTACTGGGTATGAAGAAGATCCGGACCACCCCTCTGCACCCAGAGTCAGATGGAATGGTGGAGAGGTTTAATTGGACTTTGGGCCAGGAGGTGGCCAAGCAGTGCACCAATGACCAGTCTTCATGGGATCAGAAGCTGCCTGCGCTCCTCATGGTCTACAGGTCTGCCGCCCACTAGACTACGGGGTATTCGCCGGCAAAGCTGATGTTTGGACGTGAGCTGTGATTGCCGGCGGACCTACTGACAGGAAGGCCTCCTGCGAAAGGCTACACAAGCGACGCCACCAGATTTGCCCGTTAGCTAGAGGAACGGCTGGAAGAGATGCACCATCAAGTCCGTGGTGCTTTGAAGTTCTCCGGGGAGGCCATGAAGCGCGGTTACAATATGAGGGCAAGCCACGTTGACTTCAAGGAAGGAGACCAAGTCTGGCTTTACAACCCGCAGAGGAAGAAAGGCCAGTCCCCGAAGTTACAGAGTCCCTGGGAAGGCCCTTATACTGTGCTAGAACGCCTCTCCGACGTGACTTAGCGAATCCGGAGAACGGAAAGGACCAAGTCGAAAGTTGTCCACGTCAACCGGCTATGGAGGTACCACGGTCCGGGAAACTACACCTGGGATAACTACAGACACCCAGCAGCCGACGAAAACGCAAGGGACGTCCAGGACCGAGAGGAGGTCGACGACGACATAGGTCTTCTGGACCTTTCAGCCGAGGGAGATAACCTCCCGGCTTCGGCGGATGTTCCAGGGACAACCCAAGAAGCGGACGACGACGAGGCGCATCAGGAGACAGACGCGCAGGAGGTAGAGGACAGGAGACAGAAACAACGCAGGCGTCCACGGTGATACGACGATTATTATGTTTTTTTTATTAATTTTCTTATGTTTGTATATATTTAAGTGTGTGATCGGGACGATCACACTTTAGAGAGGGGATAGTGTTGTGCTTGAAGCTTTCCCCAGGGTCCATGGGCCTCTGGAAGACTTCGGGAGGAGCGAGCACGGGGTGGAGAGCAAGGCCCGCACCCCGCGGGGCACGGTCAGGCGCTTGGCGGGACGTGTTGCCAACTCGTCCAGAGTTTTGCTACATGTTCATTCTTGTATGATCGAATACACTGTCACGTTCTAGACTGTCCTGTTCGGTATATAGATATATATATATATATATATATATATATATATATATATATATATATATATATATATATATATATATATATATATATATATATATATATATATATATATATATATGAGAAGAGGGCGAGAGGAGCCAGTCACAGTCATAGTAAGTTATAGTCAGCTAGTAGTCAGTGACGAGTCAGAGTGAATTGTACTAAGGAGGAATATTAAACTACAGAAGCTGTGCAAGGTGTTTTACATATCTCCCTCCCATGGAATCTCCTGACGGCGACACGGAACCCAAGTAACACGTCCGGCATAACAATATGGTGGTCAGGATCTATTCTATTTTTGTTTCTTTCCTGGCCGTTTTCTTACGAAGCTAGAATGGCAACTTACACTGAGAAATACGGGTGTTTTGACTGTTATATGGAGGGCATAAAAACTGGTGAGAGTGACTGATAATGTTATAATAAGTATAAAGTATAAAGTATAAAGTCATAACTGATAAGAATTGTCATGATACTAGCTGATTAAGGCTGTGGTGAATGATAATACTGTCATGCCACCCATAAATTTATAATTGAAAATCTATCATCATAAGAAAACACGATGGCATAATATATCATTTATATTGTTGACTATTATCATCAAGAACACATAAAATTTCGATAGTGATTTCACTACGTAATACCTATAATGACTACCATCTTAAGAAGCAAGAAGTCGTCGAGGCTTTACTGTTTGAGTGTTACATGAGAGTACTAGGGCTAGAAGTATTTATAACCTCCTTTACAAATGACACTGACACACTAATAAAGAAAAGTAACATATTTTTTTTTTGTGTGTGTGTTTATGAAACTATACTAGCGGCACCCGTGGAAATTCCACAGTTAATGTGCCTTATACAATACCTGAAAAACACCCATCAACCCGGACACTAAAGGAAACCGTCCAAGTGATTCAAGAACGAGCTCCGGGGGCAGCATGAGCCAAGAAAAAATGGCGCCACTATAAAAGACTTGCCTGCGCCATGACGCGCTGGGGCCGACTACCATCTAGTCCCCTCAAGAAAGCCTACCGGCGCTATAGGCTGACACGTAAAAAAATAAAAGAATCCATCCGGTAGCTTGTTACTTTATTTTTTTTTTTCGTTTCCACTCAAACTATCAAGCACCTCATAATAGTGCATTTATATTAGGCCCTGCCTCCACAACCTTATTCCGATTGTATTTTTTTACAATTTTATCACAAGCCGATCATCTTTATTTCTTGCCTCCTGGTATGCAATTTTTGCCTTAAAACCTACGCCATTGTCTTTCTTTTTTTTCTTTTGCTCCCGTTTTTCGTCTTCAAAATTTCAAAAAAAAGGAAACAATAATAAAAAAAAAGCCCGCTACTCGCTGCTCCTAAAAAAGAAACAAAAGAGGTGGCCGAAAGGAAGATCAAATACGGGAGGAGAGATGTCCTGATACCCTCCTCTTGAAAGAGTTCAAGTCGTAGGCAGGAGGAAATACAGATGAAGGAAGATTGTTCCAGAGTTTACCAGCGTGAGGGATGAAAGAGTGAAGATGCTGGTTAACTCTTGCATAAGGGGTTTGGACAGTATAGGGATGAGCATGAGTAGAAAGTCGAGTGCAGCGGGGCCGCGGGAGGGGGGGAGGCATGCAGTTAGCAAGTTCAGAAGAGCAGTCAGCGTGGAAATATCGATAGAAGATAGAAAGAGAGGCAACATTGCGGCGGAATTTAAGAGGTAGAAGACTATCAGTATGAGGAGGAGAGCTGATGAGACGAAGAGCCTTAGCCTCCACTCTGTCCACAAGAGCTGTGTGAGTGGAGCCCCCCCACACGAGATGCATACTCCATACGAGGGCGGACAAGGTCCCTGTATATGGACAGCAACTGTGCAGGGGAGAAGAACTGGCGGAGACAGTACAGAACGCCCAGCCTCGAGGAAGCTGATTTAGTAAGAGATGAGATATGAAGTTTCCAGTTGAGATTTTGAGTTAAGGATAGACCGAGGATGTTTAGTGTTGAGGAAGGTGATAGCTGGGTGTTGTCAAAGAATAGGGGATAGTTGTTTGGAAGATTGTGTCGAGTGGATAGGTGGAGAAACTGTGTTTTTGAGGCGTTGAAGGACACCAGGTTCTTCTTGCCCCAATCGGAAATAATAGTAAGGGCTGAGGCTAAGCGTTCTGCAGCCTCCAGCCTTGAGTCGTTAAGTTCCTGAAGGGTGGGTCTTCTATTAAAAGAAGTTGAGTAATGCAGAGTGGAATCATCGGCGTAGGAATGGATAGGACAGTTCGTTTTGGAAAGAAGATCATCAATGAACAACAGAAAAAGAGTGGGAGATAGGACAGAACCCTGTGGGACACCACTGTTAATAGATTTAGGGGAAGAACAGTGACCGTCTACAACGGCAGAAAAAGAACGGTCAGAAAGGAAACTGGAGATAAAGGTACAGAGAGAAGGATAGAAACCGTAGGAGGGTAGTTTAGAAAGCAAAGATTTGTGCCAGACCCTATCAAAAGCTTTTGATATGTCCAGCGCAATAGCAAAAGTTTCACCGAAACGGCTAAGAGAGGATGACCAAGAGTCAGTTAAGAAGGCTAGGAGATCATCAGTAGAACGCCCCTTGCGGAACCCATACTGGTGATCAGATAGAAGGTCAGATGTGGAAAGGTGCTTTTGAATCTTCCGGTTAAGGATTGATTCAAAAGCTTTAGATAGACAAGAAAGTAAAGCAATAGGACGGTAGTTTGAGGGATTGGAGCGGTCACCCTTCTTAGGCACAGGCTGTATGAAGGCATACTTCCAGCAAGAAGGAAAGGTAGATGTTGACAGGCAGAGGCGAAAGAGTTTGACCAGGCAGGGTGACAGCACGGAGGCACAGTTTTTAAGGACAATAGGAGGCACTCCATCAGGTCCATAAGCCTTCTGAGGATTGAGGCCAGAGAGGGCATAGAAAACATCATTTTGAAGAATCTTCATAACAGGCATAAAGGAGTCAGAGGGGGGATGAGTAGGAGGAATATGCCCAGAATCGTCCAGAGTGGAGTTTTTAGAAAAAGTTTGAGAGAAGAGTTCAGCCTTAGAGATAGATGAAACGGCAGTGTTGCGGTCAGGATTGAGAGTGGAGGAAAGATGAAGAAGTGAAGTTGGAGGAGATGTTTTTGGCTAGATGCCAGAAGTCACGGGAAGAGTTAGAGAAAGCAAGGTTTTGACATTTTCTATTAATTAAAGAATTTTTGGTTAGTCGGAGAATAGATTTGGCACGATTTCGGGCAGAAATGTAAAGTTCATAATTAGCATTAGTTTGAAGGCTCTGGTACCTTTTGTGAGCTACCTCTCTATCATTGACAGCACGAGAATAAGCGTGATTAAACCAAGGCTTTTTAGCGTGAGGAGTAGAGAAAGAACGAGGAATGTATGCCTCCATTCCAGAGACAATCACCTCTGTGATGCGCTTAGCACACACAGAGGGGTCTCTATCCTGGAAGCATTAATCATTCCACGGGAAATCGGAAAAGTACATCCTCAGGTCGTCCCACCGAGCTGAAGCAAAATGCCAGAAGCATCGCCTCTTCGGTGGGTTCAGAGGGTGTACAGGAGCGATAGGACAGGATGCAGAAATAAGATTGTGATCGGAGGAGCCCAACGGAGAGAACAGTTTGACAGAGTAAGCAGAAGGGTTTGAGGTAAGGAAGAGGTCTAGAATGTTGGGCTTGTCTCCAAGACGGTCGGGAATACGTGTAGGGTGCTGGACCAACTGCTCTAGGTCGTTGAGGATAGCAAAGTTGTAGGCTTGTTCACCAGGATGGTCAGTGAAAGAGGATGAAAGCCAAAGCTGGTGGTGAACATTGAAATCTCCTAGGATGGAGATTTCAGCGAAGGAAGAGTGGGTCAAGATGTGCTCCACTTTAGAATTCAAATAGTCAAAGAATTTTACATAGTTGGTAGAGTTAGGTGAGAGATAAACAGCACAGATGTATTTAGTAATAGAATGACAATGAAGTCTTAGCCAGATGGTGGAAAATTCAGAAGAGTCAAGGTTGTGGGCACGAGAGCAAGTGATGTCGTTGCGCACATAGGCGCAACATCCAGCTTTGGATTGAAATTTAGGATAGAGATAGTAGGAGGAACAGAGTAGAGATTGCTGTCAGTAGCCTCAGAAACCTGTGTTTCAAGTAAGAGACGGTGAGGTTTAGAGGAGGAGAGATGATGTTCCACAGAATGAAAATTAGAGCGAAGACCGCGAATGTTGCAGAAATTGAGAAGAAAGAGGTTCAGTTCGATTCTGGGCATATTCCTCCTACTCATCCCCCCTTTGACTCCTTTATGCCTGTTATTAAGATTCTTCCAAATGATGTTTTCTATGCCCTCTCTGGCCTCAACTCTCAGAAGGCTTTCACGGTCTTCGTTCTAATTTTCATTCTGTGGAACACCATCTCTCCTCCTCTAAACCTCACCTTCTCTTCCTCACCGAAACACAGGTTTCTGAGGTTACTGAGAGCAATCTCTACTCTGTTCCCTCCTACTATCTCTATCTTAAATTTCAATCCAAAGCTGGATGTTGCGTCTACGTGCGCAACATCACTTGTTCTAGTGCCCACGACCTTGACTCTTCAGAATATTCCACCATCTGGCAAAGACTTCATTGTCATTCTATTACTAAATACATCTGTGCTGTTTATCTCTCACCTAACTCTACTAACTATGTAAAATTATTTGACTACTTGAACTCTAAAGTGGAGCACATCTTGACTCACTCTCTCTTCGCTGAAATCTCCATTTTGGGAGATTTCAATCTTCACCACAAGCTTTGGCTTTCATCCTCTTTCACTGACCAGCCTGGTGAACAAGCCTTCAACTTTGCTATCTTCAACGATCTTGAGCAGTTGGTTCAGCACCCTACACCTATTCCCGACCATCTTGGAGACAAGCCCAACACACTAGACGTCGTCCTTACCTCTAACCCTTCTACTTACTCTGTCAAATTGTTCTCTCCGTTGGGCTCCTCCGATCACAACCTTATTTATGTATCCTGTCCTATCGCTTCTGTACATCCTCTGGACCCACCGAAGAGGCGATGCTTCTGGCATTTTGCTTCAGCTCGGTGGGACGACCTGAGGATGTACTTTTCCGATTTCCCGTGGAGTGATTACTGCTTCCAGGAGCGAGACCCCTCTGTGTGTGCCCAGCGCATCACAGAGGTGATTGTCTCTGAAATGGAGGCATACATTCCACGTACTTTCTCTACTCCCCATGCTAAAAAGCCTTGGTTTAACCATGCTTGTTATCGTGTTGTCAAAGATAGAGAGGCAGCTCACAAAAGGTACCAGAGCCTTCGAACTCACGCTAACCATGATCTTTACATTTCCTCCCGGAATCGTGCTAAATCTATTCTTCGAGTTAACAAAAAACTCCTTTAACCATAGTAAATGTCAACACCTTGCTTTCTCTAATTCTTCCAGAGACTTCTGGCACTTAGTCAAAAATATATCCTCCAATTTCACTTCTTCCTCTTTCCCTCTTCTCCTTAACCCAGACGGCAGCACCGCCGTCTCATGTATCTCTAAGGCTGAACTCTTTACTCAAACCTTCTGTAACAACTCCACTCTGGACGATTCTGGGCATATTGCTCCTACTGGAGGCGAGGGCAAGGCAAAGGCAACCCTTGATCAACCGAACCGTAGCGTCGATGCGGCTTGCAAGAAACTGTGTAACCAACGACGCCTCCGACAAGCGAACTCATTCAACACGACGCGGCCAAACCAGTAGTCACATTTCCATTTTGTACACAAATGCACGCAGTCTATTACCCAAAAAGGACGAAATTAGGGCGTATATTGCAACTGAGAAACCAGATGTGGTAGCCATCACAGAGACTTGGGCCAACTCTGCACATCTAGTATCTGAACTGTCATTTCCCGGTTACGAAAGCTTCCAAAAATCGAATGCACAAGAAAGGAGGAGGAGTAATTTACTACGTAAAAAGTACGCTCCCTGCCATAAAAATAGACAAACAGGACGCAGAGAATTACGACTCCGTCTATGTGGAAATAACTGCGAATAATAAGAAACTAACACTTGCGACCGTATACAGACCTCCAAAACAACAGGCAGCCGATGACACTGCCCTGTACGAAGAGCTTCACTCTTTAACACAAAGTAAAGAAGCAATAATAATTGGGGACTTTAATTGCCCTAACATTGACTGGGGACAATTGACTGGAGATCAAGAGGGTAACAGGCTTATAGAAATGGTGGAGGATTCGTTCCTCACTCAAGTTGTAACTCAACCAACAAGAGAAAACAATCTGCTGGATCTGGTATTAGTAAGCGACCCCGACCTCATTCGCGACTGTGAAGTTGGTGAAAAAATTAACGGTTGCGATCACCACTTAATCCGTTTCAATGTCAACATAAGTCACAAACTCTTAGACAATCCGTCAGTGATACCAGACTACAAAAAAGCAAATATCAACCTACCCCTTGAGCTGCTTCCTCTGCGACCTGGGACCAACTTCACCTAACCGACAATACAATCGACAACGTGTGGAACAACTTCAAAGATAAGCTTTTGGGAGTAGAAAAGGCTACAGTGCCGACGAAACCCAGGCGAGTAAATGGTGCCGTAGATCCACCGTGAATGACCAGAGAAATAAAAAGGGCGGTAAACTTAAAAAAAAGGAATTATAACCTAATGAAGAGAATGACACGGCCGAAGCCCGTACTCAGTACCACAACAGCCTCAGAGCTTGTCGCACCCTTATTCGGAGTAGTAAACGCAACTACGAAAAACAAATAGCGCGTGACATCAAGACAAACTCAAAAAAATTCTTCACATACATCAGATCGAACAAGAAAGTAAAATCCAATATTGGTCCCCTGACAGACGAGACTGGAGCTGCAACTCAGGACAGTAAACAGATGGCCAGAATCCTCAACAGTAACTTCGCATCCGTATTCACAGTCGAGAACATCGAAACCATGCCCGAGAACCCTGACCCGCCGAGGGAATCACGCCCTGAAAATTGACTCAATATGCAACCAAGAAGTGAAAGAGTATTTGGATAAACTCGACACGAACAAGTCAACAGGACCTGACGGTTTGTCCCCGCGATTATTAAAAGAGCTTAAACAACAAATACTTCAGCCACTCACTAACATATTCAACCAGTCTGTTCAATTGAAAAAGGTCCCGGAAGACTGGAAGATGGCGAACGTAACACCAATTTTCAAAAAAGGAGACAAAAGCGTTGCATTAAACTACAGGCCCATAAGTTTGACATCAGTGGCAGGAAAAATACTCGAAAAGATTATTAGAGACAAACTTGTTAAGTTTCTAGAAGACAATAATGTAATCTCCGACACCCAGCATGGCTTCAGAAACAAGCGCTCCTGCCTAACGAATTTATTAGACTTCTTCCAAGGTATATATAAGAACTGGGATGCCCACATCCCCAGTGATGTTATATACCTGGACTTTCAGAAAGCCTTCGATAAGGTACCGCACGAGCGACTCCTTAAGAAACTGCACTCGGCGGGCATTGGAGCCAATCTGATCGCGTGGATAAGAGATTGGCTCACCGACAGAAAACAACGAGTACTACTCAACGGACAGCCTTCCGATTGGCTTCCAGTCACTAGTGGAGTGCCTCAAGGTCAGTGCTGGGACCCATTCTCTTCATCATATAATATCAACGACCTCGAATCAGGACTGAAATCCACAATATCGAAATTTGCTGATGACACTAAGGTAGGGGGAAAGGCCCTCACAAAGACTGACTGCGACTCAATCACATTATCGAATGGTCGGAAAAATGGCAAATGTCCTTTAATGTTGACAAATGCAAAGTCATGCACATTGGGTCCAGAAATAGTAACCACACATACATCATGAATGGGAGACCTCTGCAAGCGATATAGGAGGAAAAGGATCTTGGAGTCACTATCAGCAGTGACCTGAAACACGCGAATCACTGTAAAAAAGCATACAACAAAGCCAACACTATGCTCGGGTTCATAGCGAGGAACTTCGAGTGTAAAACGCCAGACGTGATGCTATCCTTGTATAATTCCATGGTAAGACCGCACCTCGAGTATGCAGTACAGTTCTGGTCTCCTAATTACAGAAAGGACATTGATTTACTGGAAAGGATTCAGCGACGCGCCACGAAAATGATACCAACCTTAAGGGCTCAACCGTACGAGGAACGACTCAAGCGACTCAATCTCTTTACATTAGAGAAAAGACGCCTACGAGGACATAATTATGATTCAAGTCTTCAAGTATCTGAAAAATTCAATAACGTCGATTACTCCAATTTCTTTGAATTGCAAACCAACCTAAGAACTAGAAATAACGGTTTACCCATTCAGTCTAGTCGATGTAACACAGACATCGGAAGGAGTTTCTTTTCAAACCGAGTCATCCGTCACTGGAACAATCTTCCTTCAGAAGTAGTAAATGCGAATACAATCAACTCCTTCAAATATAGAATCGACCGTCACTTCGCTGCGTCGGGAGTAAACTGAATATTGAGTTGCTTTCATCTGCTCCTCAATATCGAGGTGCTTTCATCTACTCCTCAATGTCGAGGTGCTTTCATCTGCTCCCCAGGCCCCAGGCTGTCGAGCAGATTAAATCACCAAAGCGGGCAACCTCGTAATGAGCCAATAGGCTTTCTGTTGCCTGCGTTTCCATGTTTCCATGTTTCATGCCTGTTATTAAGATTCTTAAGGATGATGTTTTATATGCCCTCTCTGACCTCAACTCTCAGAAGGCTTATGGACCTGATGGAGTGCCTCCTATTGCCCTTAAAAACTGTGCTTCCGTGCTGACACCCTGCCTGGTCAAACTCTTTCGTCTCTGCTTATCAATATCTACCTTTCCTTCCTGCTGGAAGTACGCCTTCGTACAGCCTGTGCCTAAGAAGGGTGACCGTTCCAATCCCTCAAACTACCGCCCTATAGCTTTACTCTCCTGTCTATCTAAAGCTTTTGAATCAATCCTTAACCGGATGATTCAAAAGCACCTTGACACTTCTAACCTTCTATCTGATCGCCAGTATGGGTTCCGCAAGGGTCGTTCTATTGGCGATCTTCTTGCTCTCTTAACTGATTCTTGGTCATCCTCTCTCAGCCGCTTCGGTGAAATTTTCTCAGTTGCGCTAGATATAACGAAAGCCTTCGATAGAGTCTGGCACAAGTCTTGGTGCCCTCTTTCAGATTCTATCCCTCTCTCTGTTCCTTTTCTCCAAGATCCTTTCCGGCCGTTCTATCTCTGCTGTGATAGACAATCACTGTTCTTTCCCTAAACCTATCAACAGTGGTGCTCTGTTATATCACCCACTCTCTTCCTATTATTCATCAATAATCTTCTTGCCATAACAAACTGTCCTATCCACTCTTACGCTGATGACTCCACTCTGCATTATTCAACTTCTTACAACAGAAGACCCTCTCAACAGGAATTACATGACTCCAAACTGGATGCCGCAGAACGCTTAACCACAGACCTTACTATCATTTCCGATTGGGATAAAAGGAACCTTGTGTCCTTCAATGCCTCAAAAACCTAGTTTTTCCACCTATCAACTTGACACAATCTTCCAAACAACTATCTCCTATTCTTCGACAACACTCAGCTATCACCATCTTCAACACTAAACATCCTCGGTCTATCCTTAACTCAAAATCTTAACTGGAAACTTCACATCTTCTCTCTCCCTAAATCAGCTTCCTCGAGGTTGGGCATTCTGTATCGTCTCCGCCAGTTCTTCTCCCCCGCTCAGTTGCTATCCATATATAGGGGTCTTGTCCGCCCTCGTATGGAGTATGCCTCTCACGTGTGGGGGGGCTCCACTCATACAGCTCACTTGGACAGAGTGGAGTCTAAGGCTCTTCGTCTCGTCAGCTCTCCTCTTCTTACTGATAGTCTGCTACCTCTTAAATTCCACCGCCATGTAGCGGCTCTTTCTATCTTCTATCGATATTTTCACGCTGACTGCTCTTTTGAACTTGCTAACTGCATGCCTCCCCCCCTCCCGCGGCCACGCTGCACACGACTGTCTACTCAAGCTCATCCCTTTACTGTCCAAATCCCTTACGCACGAGTTAACCAGCATCTTCACTCTTTCATCCCTCACGCTGGTAAACTCGGAACAATCTTCCCTCAGCTGTATTTCCTCCTGCCTACGACTTGAAATCTTTCAAGAGGAGAGTATCAGGACACCTCTCCTCCCGAAATTGACCCCTCTTTCCGCCACCTCTTTGGATTATTTTTAGGAGCAGCGAGTAGCGGTTTTTTTTTATTATTGTTTCTTTTTTTGTACCCTTGAGCTGTCTCCTTTGTTGTTAAAAAAAGAAAAGACATCTCAATTCATGAAACTTGTTTCTTACGCTACGCGCATTGAAACTTAGGTCTTTTAAATTATCTTGAGGTTTAGGAATAGAGGTGGCGTTACTTGCGGGTTCATGGTTTCGTGTTTGTTGTGTTGCATGCCGTCTATTTACACGGGCGGGGTGGATGGTCGTGGCCGAGAGCAGTTTTTTGATCGGGTGGCACGTACTTCGTCGTTAAGGTGCCTTCCGAATCTGGCTGCTCCGATGGGGCACAGGTGTCTTCTATCCCTATAGAAGAGCTCACTATGGCCGTAGACATTGTCCCAGGCTTTAAAGAACTCGACGTCTAGCTCCCTACAGAGTCTGTAATCTTCTGTTGAGGCTGAATGCCTTGCTGAAGAAGTCGCTCGCCGACATCCGTTGTAAATTCCTGAAATCACAATGTTAGGGAATTTAGACTTGTACGGCTGGATAAGCCTAGGGTACTTGTCCAGCAGTTCCACAGACCTGGTCATGGTGAGGTCATTCGTACTTTTGTGGAGAACAAAAAGAGAGTCATTAGAATCCTCAGCGGAGACCTCATCCAGAGCAGATGTGATGTCGCCAACTCCATCTCTAGGATAACAATAGTTACGCCTACGACGGGGAACTCTTTCACAGAAATCAACCACCTGATGGTGAATCATAGAGCCCCAACCAAGAAAGTGCTCTGCTCCTCGTCCTCCTCTGCCAGTATTACAAATCTGTTGATGCATTGAGTAGGGTAAATGGCTCTGGGGGCGGGGCTGGCTTCTCCTATCACGTGTCAGGTGAAGCTCTTCCATTCCCCTGTGGCGGCGGGTGATGGGGCGTCAGTGGCAGCAGGTGCAACGACGCTGGCCTGGATAAATTCCTGCAAGGTTACGACAGTACGTGTAAATTCAGTGATCTCCTGGCCAGCTGTCAGCCTCTCATCTTGTAAAAGGAGTCTGGTTTCCATCCGCTGTCTCATCGGGCAGATCTTGCAGACGGACCAGCATCCTGTGAAGCAATTACTTGAGAACTTCCCAGAGTATGTTGAACATTTCTTTAGCGCCATTTGGTTAAGCAAAAAAGAGCAAGTAAGAGGTTATTTTTTAACGTCGGGTTAGGCAAAGGGTCGCGCACGAGAGAGAGAGAGAGAGAGAGAGAGAGAGAGAGAGAGAGAGAGAGAGAGAGAGAGAGAGAGAGAGCGCATGAGAAGGACACAGGACTGGGCCATCCAACAGTGGAAGGCAAGTCTCAGGGAGAAGCTCAGGGGTGGCCAGGTTGAAACAAAGAGGTGGTGGAGTATTGTTAAGGAGCAACAGGACGAGGAACGCTTCACCACTATTCCTCCCCTCCTACACAATGATGATAGTTTCGCCCACTCCACCCTCGACAAGGCCAACTTCCTGGCTCAGCACTTCTCAAGAAAAATGAGAGTCCTAGAGCCAATGAACCCCCCCCCCCCCCCAGTGCTTCCAAATATAGTGAAAGAGACACTAGTGACAGTGAAAACGAGTGAGGCGGAGGTTAGGTCACTTCTAGCGGCAGTAGACAATAAAAAGGCAGTGGGGCCAGATAATATTAGCCCACGCCTGCTTCGCCAGTGTGTTGCAGAGCTGGCTTACCCACTCGCCACCTTGTTTAATAACTGTCTGAGTTCAAGCCACTGGCCTAGTGCCTGGAAAGAGAGCAGAATAGTGCCAGTGCATAAGAATAACTCAAACGCCGTAGTGAAAACCTACAGACCAGTGTCGCTATTGCCGGTGCTGAGTAAAATGCTTGAAACAATAGTGACAAAGTGAATCACCCAGAACTTGGACAAGCACCACATAGCACGAGGCAGTACGGGTTCAGACATGGCCGGTCTGCAGCTGACCTGCACTTATTGCTTTCTTCCAAGTGGAGTGCGGGGTCTGGATGAAGAGACAACCTCCGCTATAGTGGCGCTGGACATCAAGGGCGCGTTTGATTGCGTGTGGCACGCGGCCCTAGTATCAAAGCTCCGCTCCGCTGGGCTCCTCCTGCAGCTCCTTGGGAACTACCTAAATCACAGACACCTCAGAGTTGTAATTAATGGGCAGTCATCGGACAGGCAGCCCATCGCAGCAGGTGTCCCCCAAGGAAGCTGCCTTGGCCCTCTGCTTTGGAATGTGTACATAAATGACTTACTCCATCTCATCCCTACTGCTACGGCGTATGCGGATGACATCACACTGTTCCACAGCTACGGGACGGGGGAAGAGGCGACCACAGCGGAGCAGATGAATACATCATTAAGCCGCATCGCAGCCTGGGGAGCGAAGTGGCAAGTTAAGTTTGCCACTCATAAGACGCAGCTCCTCTATATCACGAGAAAAAAACTCGGTCCTGCCCCTGACGTTTGACGGGAAGCCCTTGAGCCAACAACAGGAAATGGAGGTCCTGGGGGTCACATATGACAGCAAGATGACCTGCAGGACACACATTGAACGGCTCGCCAGGGAGGCGACAGGGAAGCTGGCTTCCCTAAGAAGAATGTCGTGGCTCCTCGACGGCAGGGGGCTGGAGGTGGTGTACAAGTCACAAATCCGCTCCTCCTTTGAGTACGCGTGCCTCGCGTGGGGCGGGGCGGCACACAAGCACCTCGCCCACCTGAACATGATGCAGGATCGAGCGGAACGGCTGATAAGGGGAAGCAGCACAGCCTGGGAGCCACAACTGCAGCCGTTGTAACACAGGCGAGATGTGGCAGGCCTGACGGTTGTCTGTATTTTGCCTTAACATTACCTTACATTAAATTACACTCTATTTCCGTACACTGTGACACATCCAGTACACTTGTTATTGCCTTATGATACACATGACATCTTTACACTTTCCTCTCATCTCTTCTATCTTATTATTATTAAAAATCCAAATGAGTTGGTCAGTGACGTTCATAATTTGCTGGTTCCTGAAGCTGTACAGAACTAGACACTCTAAGATGTAGTGTCGTAGGGTATGGGATCTTGGCTCGTTGCAAAGTCTTCAACATATATCATCCTCTGCCTTCTCCACCCCGAGCTGCCACAGATATTTGTAGCCTAACCTCAGCTGCGTGCATACAGAGTCCCTACACGAGCTGCGCAATCTACCATATGTGAAGTCAGTCATCTGTGAAACTTTAACATAGTGTTGGAATATTTTAACTGCATGTGTGTTTCCCCCCAATCCTGACAGCATTCTCCTCATCTTGCCTTCTCCTAATGTGCGTTTTAATCTGTCTCAGGGTTAGACTACATGTGAGGTCTCTAGCGCCCCGTTCTGCTCCCATCTTGGCGAGTCTGTCAGCTCGTTCATTATACTCTACCCCGATGTGTGACGGTATCTATACAAAAGTTACATTTCTGTTCTGCCTGCCTAGTTCTCTTATTGTTATTTTGCACCTTTTGACCGTATCTTCACACACGGAGTGCCTGCTTGTAAGGTACTCTATTGCACTGCGGCTGTCTACAAAAAAGAGTACGTTACCTCCCGTATCTTCTATTTCCCGCAACCCGAGGAATATGGCACACAATTCTGCTTGAGTTGAGGAGACATTGTCTGATATCCGGAAGCTGTACTCCCGCTCTTCCACGGGTCTCACATTTAGTTGCCGCACCAAGAGCCCACGCCCCGCCCTGCATCCCATTCTCCATAACGACGCCATCACAGAAAACTTGGGTTATTCCCTCGTCACATAGGCAGTTCTGGCCTTAAGTCGGCAGCACTATACATACATTTTTTTATCTCTAAGGCAAGGATGGCAGTACGGTATGGTATGGTACGGAATTACGGTACGGTATGGTATTTTTTAAGGTAAAAGTACGGTACGAAATTACGGTACGGTATTTTTTGTCAAGTACGGTACGGTACGAAATTACGTTATTTTTTCCGTACCTTTTCCGTACCCTTTTCATACTTTATTAAAATTCTAATATGTATTCCACTGCCTCTGTTCAGAATAGACTAATATGAATATCCGGACGATTGCGACACAAAATAGTTTTATTTACGAGAGAGAGAGAGAGAGAGAGAGAGAGGTACTAGACGGCAACTCGTCTGTTGGCCTTCGGGCCTCGGCCCGTCGCTAACGCGTTCAGTTCGTGTCCAGTACCAGTGACGCAGTGAGTCAGTAACTGCGCCGGGGAGCCCTATAGCTGCTACAGGCAGCTCACTTGACAGCAGGCAGCAGCCGGCAAGCGGTGTTGACGCCCATCACTCTGATTGCTGCCAGTTGACATATTCGGTAGGTTGGTAAAAATATATACTAACTGGTCAAGTACAGTCGTGGTTAATAGTTTCCATAAATAGACTGGTTTCATGCTTAATTTAGGTAAACATTTAGTGGCTTTTCTGTAGCGGTGAGTTTTATATAATTAATAGAAAGAATACGAAGCACATTCTGATTCCAAGTAACCAGTAACACTTTCATAAAGAGTATATGCAAACAATGGACATATAAATATTTTTTTTATATATAATCTGTGTGTCACGGTCACCCTATATGGAAATACATCTGCCACTGTACATGACCTCAGTAATCTTGTCATTTATTTTATTTTGGTTACCAACCATCAGACATCTGTATACAGCTGAAATTATCTGTTACTGACTTAGGGTAAAAAATGTCTCCATCAGTAACTCTCTATAGCTTTTATATTTCGTGCGAATGGATTATTTCTAACTAACAAATAAGCTATAGTCCCTCCGATAAAGAAAATTGGAAAATTGGATAGACTTAACTTGTTTATCCTCCCAAGAGTTAGTGCAATAGTCATTATCTTTACAGGATTTCCAGAACATGGGTCGCCATCGAGAATTCATAGGTAACCAGTATTTTACCTACACCAAAAAAACAGCTGCATGCAAGCTTGATGGATGTGAATACACATATGCACCAAAATCAGGAACTGGCCTTCATGCAAAACCTCTTATTGATCACCTGAAAAGGAAACATTTGGAAGAATACAACATGGCAATTGATGAAGCACAAGAAAAGCAAGCAAAGAAAAAAAAGCTTGAAGAGTCTGGGCACATAACTAATTTTTTCAGTACAGTTGGAGAATCCTCTTCAAGTTCAAAGACACCCAAACTACATAATGTTGAGATAAATGTTAGCAAAGAGGATATCCAGGATTTAGCTGTTGAAGCTGTAACAGTGAATGGGCTGCCCTTGTCTGTCTTCGAAAAGTCTGGGATCTCCAAAATGATTGCTCCAATTATGTGTAAGTTAGGTATCTCACTGAATCGGAAAGCAGTGCGATCGCTAACAATGAAAGCCGCACAGGAAAAAATGATTGACCTGAGAGCTGAGTTTAGTCAGCGCATGGTTTGTGTGAAAACAAATCTATGTACACGACGCGGACGCCACTTCATAGGTGTTAATTTCCAAGCCGTCGTCAATGGAAACTTGAGAGTTATTACTGCTACCGTGAAGGAGATGACCGAACGAGCAACTGGTAGAGAAATCCATGCAATGTTGCTTTCTTCATTGCAAAAACTAGGATAGAAGAACAGCAAATATATACCTTAACGACCGACAATGGCTCAAATGTAATAAAGGCAGCAAAGATCATGCGAGAAAATACAAAACAAACACCTGAGGATACTGAAGAGAGCTATGGAAGTGATGAGTATGATGATGAAGTGGATAACTTGAGTGAGGAAGAGATAAGTAGGGTGAGTGAATTAAATGAGACTCTAAGTGGAATACAAACTGCAACAGAAGGTGTGATTTCTGTAAGGTGTGCAGTTCACACACTTCAACTGAGTGTGCATGATGTCATCAGCTCTAATACTCAAATAAAGAGAGTTCTAGGGGCAGTGCGTAAAGTCGTAAACAAGACACACACACAAAACATGCGCCTAATCTTCAAACAGAACAGAAAAGCTTTGCCGAAATTAGACTGTGATACTCGTTGGGGATCCACATACGATATGCTAGAGAGTGTGGTTGCTGGCAAATCATTTTCGGATCAAATAGCTTTGGCTAATGAGTCGCTCCTTCTGCTAGAAAACGAATGGGAAATTATTATGGATTTGCTACACAGTCTTAAGCCTATCTATGAAACAACAAAGACTCTGCAACTCAGAAATCTCGTTGCTGGGCAATTCTTGGGGGAATGGATGAAGTGCAAGGTTCTTCTCTCCAAGGAAGCAACAGTCACTTCACTTGCTGTACTTCAAGCTATGGAGAAGAGAGAGGAGGCACTCCTTAATAATGGAGCACTTCTTTCTGCTGTATACTTAGATCCCAGATTTCAGTGTCTTCTTAGGCAACCACAGAAGATAGTAGCTCAACAACATCTATATGAATTGTGGAAGAGAATGTTAATGTTGGAAACTGAGAAAGAAACCATCAAGAGCAAGGAAATGGAAGAGACTGACAACAAAGAACACTGTCTGCGTGAAGACGAAAGTACAACAATGGATGTGATTGATCAGCTTCTGATTGCAAGTGACAAGAACAATGAAGAGTGTGGTGAGCGAGATAGGACTGATATGGATGGCATTAGGCAAGCAGTAAACAACTTTGACAACTGTAAGCGGGTGGACAGAAATGAAGATATTTTCAGGTGGTGGCAATGCCATCCACATCAGGATCTAAAGAGACTTGCAGAAGTGGCATTGGCTCTTCCTGTCACCCAAGTCAGTGTAGAGCGTACCTTTTCAGGTTTAAGGTATATCCTAGATGAACTGAGGCTAGGGCTGAAAGAAGATATAATTGAATCTATTATGTTTTTACGGTGCAACACTTAAGAAGTTGCTACACTCATGGCATATTCGGTGACCACTGACCATGCAATGCCAGGCAGCACGCAACAGCCAACAAGCTACTTTATTATTTTTTTGTTTCATTTTCGTGTTTCTTATCATCAGTTTGGAAGAAACACTTTCTCTTGTATGTAAAATGTTTCAGTGAGCCCTTAATAAACAATCAAAGGATAAGTTTTACGCATGTCAAGTTATTTTTCATTTAAAACCACAAACAAATGAGGTTTAAGTTTTCTACATCATGTGAAATGTAATATTTTTGTTTATATGATATACATTCCTCTTCCTACAAAATTAAATAGTAGGTCCAAGATAATCTTTAGTTGATTCTAAGACATATTATGTAAGTTCATACTGCCGCACCTATTAGAACTGGAACGCAACAGCCAACAAGCTATTTTTTTTTTTTTCATTTTCGTGATTCTTATCATTACTTTGGAATAAACACTTTCTCTTGTATGTAAAATGTTTCAGTGGGCCCTTAATAAATAATCAAAGGATAAGTTTAACGCATGTCAAATTATTTTTAATTTAAAACCACAAACAAATGAGGTTTAAGTTTTCTACATCATGTGAAATGTAATATTTTTGTTTATATGATATACATTCCTCTTCCTATAAAATTAAATAGTAGGCCCAAGATAATCTTTAGTTGATTCTAAGACATATTATGTAAGTTCATACTACCGCACCTATTAGAACTGGAACTTTTCACTAACAGTAAAAAGTTCCAGTTCTAATACCTATTATATTTAGTGATAAATATACGTACTATAAAAGGTATATTCATTAATAAGAAAACTAAAAACAGTTATATGAACTTAATCTTCAGTCTCATCAATAAGGAAGTGTTTCCACAAGTACTTCATAAAATTGGTTAATTTTAGAGATGTAGGCAGCTTATCGCATTGGTACGATATTGGGTACGAAATTACGGTACGAAATTTTATTTTTTCATACTAGTACGGTACGGTTTTTTGGTAACGGTACAAATTTACGGTACGGTATTTTTAAGCATGCGGAATTACGATATTTATTACGTACCGTACCGTACTGCCACCCTTGCTCTAAGGTGAGGCTGTCAACAGCTACACACTCCTCCCAGGGAGGGAGATTCCCAATCTTTCCTTTTTATACAGTGACTTTGGAGGTTGTATTTGCCTATACCTTCCGCCAGCCTGTTTTGGTATCTTCTTGCCTTGCCTCTGGAGGGCCCTGCTTTACCTTATAATACTGTCCTGCACAACACGCGCCAGCTTGTTCCCTGCTCCTGATCTCATATGCCTCAGTGCCGCTATAATGTTTGTTTCCTCTACTTTACTTCTTAGAGTGCCCAAGTTCAGTTCTAGACGCATGGCATCTACCATTGCATTCCTTGGGCAGTTTAAAACTATTCTCATCGCCTCATTTTGATTTTTTTATAACATTTCCCATCTCCCCTCGTCAAAGCAAGAGAGGGCAGGACTGGCATATTGTATCACTGATCTTACGGTGATGAGGTACGTACATCATCCGCAGCACTGGCACTCCGACATCTCTGCCGCTCCAGGCCAGGGATCTCAAGGGCTGCATTCGGGCCTTGCACTGAATCACTAAAGGAGAGCGAGAGGAAGGGATGGAAGGAGGTCGAGGGCGTGGGCGGGAGAGGGAGAGGTTGGGAGAGGGAGGGAGAGAGAGAGAGAGAGAGAGAGAGAGAGAGAGAGAGAGAGAGAGAGAGAGAGAGAGAGAGAGAGAATTTACTTTGATATACATAGTTTACATCGAAAATCAGACCACACAGACCCCCTGGTCCAGACTCGGTGGTGTGTCCTTAAACCTAAGTGATTCTATATTAATCGGATGGCTCCAAAACTTTGCATTTCAACTCTATTGAAGGAAGAAAGTGTTGGTCGAGCTTATTTTTAAAGGAGTCAATCGTGTTACACTGGACCACTGGAGGTGGGAGCTTATTCCATTTTCGCACTACAACGCTGGTGAAGAAAAATTTGGTGCAGTCTGAATTTACTTGCCTACATCTAAGTTTTGTGCCATTATTCCTCGTTTGCAGTGTCATCGATCGTAAACAGTTTTGATTTGTCCACATTCGTGAAACCATTAAGTATTTTAAAACATTCGATCAGTTTTCCTCGGAGGCGACGTTTTTCAAGATATAATATGTTAAGGGTGGAAACCCTTTCTTCGTAGTGTTTGTTGCACAAGGAAGTGATCATTTATGTTGCCCGACGTTAAACACCTTCTAATTTAGCAATGTCCTTTGTATGGTGGGGAGACCAAATTTGTACCACATATTTAAAGTAGGGTCGGACTAAACTATTGTTGAGCGGAAGTATTATATCTTTATTTTTTTAATAAAAGTTTCTTTGAAGCCCAGCATTATGTTCGCTTTATTTGTTGCAGCGATGCATCGCTGTAAGAATTTGAGGTTTGACGCGATTTTGACACCCAGGTCCTTGACGTATTGAACGATTTTGAGTTTGACGCCGCACATTTCGTAATCGAACTTAACATTTCTTGTTCCAACTTGAAGGACCTGGCACTTGTCTATATTAAAGGGCATCTCCCATCTATCAGCCCAAGCTGCAATTTTATGCAAATCCTCTTCAGGCTTTGTCTATCTTTGTCAGTGAGAACCGAGTTCCCAATCTTTGTGTCTTCTGGAAATTTACTAATGTGATTATTCATTCGAACATCCACATCGTTGATGTACATAATGAAGAGCACCGGGCCAAGAACCGAGCCCTGAGGGATGCCACTAGTAACCGGCGCCCACTCTGAGTTAAATCCGTCTACCACCACTCTTTGTTGTGTGTTGCTCAACCAATTCGCGATCCATTTGCGTACTTGACCGTCAATACCTATTTGCTTTAATTTATAAAGTAATTTATGATGTGGGACTTTATCAACCACTTTCTGAAAATCAAGATAGACTATGTCCAATGATTTGGTTACGTCATAAACTGAGAAGAGGTCATTATAAAAGGTCATTAGGATTGATAGCCAAGATCTTTTGTTACGGAAGCCATGTTGTGAATCCCCAATTAATGAGTGGCTTTCAAGGTAACTCACAATGTTGTCTCTAACTATGGTCTCGAGTAGCTTACCTACAACTGAAGTTTGGGTAATGGGCCTGTAATTACCTGGTATTTTTTTAGTCTCTTTTCTTAAATATCGGTGTCACGTTAGCCTTTTTCTAATCCGAAGGGACGATGCCTTGTCGCAAGGACATATTGAATACGGTTGTGAGGGAGGAAAGTATTTCGCTCTTTGTTTCTTTAAGATATACTTTGTCAGGTCCGGGGCTTTTATTTGTTTTAAGGGACTGGAGAGCTTTTAGGACTTTATCGGTAGTTATTACAAAGTTATGTAATGCACGCCCGAGATTTACGTCAGTATTGTTGTCGTTAGTGGTATTGGTGGTAGTGGTGGAAAAATTGCTAGTATTAAACAAACATCGAGGAAAAGTAATTGTGTAATAGTTTTGCAACGTGTTATCTGTGAGTCACTAGTTCACCGTCACTGTTTGTTAAAAGTCCGATTCCACTTCTCATCGCCTTCCTATTGTTTATATAATTGAAGAAGGATTTCGGATTATTTTGACAGTTGGCTGCAATGTTTTCTTCATATCTACGCTTTGTCTGACAAACTAATCTTTATACTAACCGCCTGGCATCATGATAAAGTCGAATATTTTCGGGCGTGCTTTATTCTTTCTTTGGCCTGCAAAACAATTTTCTTTTCTTAACTGAATGTTTAATTTCGCTATAAAACCAAGGTGGGATCTTTTTTGGGGGGCAGTGCCGGATTTATTGTGCTAGTCGCCCATAGGCTATATAAATTTTACCGCCCTCTCTTCAAGTCCATTTCACCGTTCCCACTTTGTTTATTATAGAATTATATGATTTTTTATAACTTTTAAATTTATTATATTTTTTCAGAAAACATTTTTTTTAGATATTCATCAGGTCGATGACATAATCTTGAAAAGCGCGCTATTTTGCATGTCATAAAAAATCCCTTTAACGGTTTAAATCGCCGTCATTGAGGTACGCATGGCTAGCCCTTTAAATTTTGAGTTCGGGCCTAAGTATTGCTTTTTTTCGCTTTTTTTCCCGAATTTTTTGCTGTTTTTTTAGGTTTGATTGTGTCTTACCATTAGATAATCCGTTTTCTCTGAGAGTGAAGAGAGAAGACGCTCATCACCTCCCCGTCGTTCTCTTGGGAACCCTTGTAGAGTCAACGCTACTGCTCGTGTATCAAAACACACTCGGTCTTCGCTGATTGTTTTAACATTTAGCCATGCCTAAGCTACCTGCTTTACACGCAAAGCGTGCTGCTGCTATAGCTGTGGCCAGGGCATCGAAGGCGGCCAAAATGATCGCAGACACTGGCAGTGATGCAGGACTCGGGTGCTCCAATAGGTGGATGTAGCCTATTATTACAATTACTTACAATGTGTGTGTGGCAGGCATTATTGTGGTCTAGTACTAAAGTGTGGCACAAGTCAAGGTACTGTAGGCTGTGCCGTGCAGGCCTACTTCTCACCTGGAGAAGCAGGTGAGAGGTAGGCCTACACAGCACAGTACAGCTCAGGTAGGCACAGCACAGTCTTCAAATAGCCCTGGGCTTTCTTGCTATTTATTTACATATTTATGAGAACTACATTATAAGGGGAGGCGGTGGCTGAGTCGTCAAAGTAACGGCCTCGTGTTCAGGAGGACGCGAGTTCAATCCCCGCCCGGTGCCACCAAGCTGGGATTTTTCAGCATCCGCCGAGTGGCTTAAAACTACCCACATGCTGTCCAGAAGACCACCTATCAACCCGGACTCTAGATTCAAGGATCAAAAATGAGCTCTGGGAGGGCAGCATGAGCCAATGCAAGATGGCGCCACTATAAACACTCGCCTGCGCCAGAACGGGCTGGGCCGACCATCAGGACCCACCGGAATGAAGCCTTGGACCGACCATCAGGATCCACCGGGAAGAAGCCTACCGGCGCAATAGGCAGCAATGTAAAAAAAAAAAAAAAAAAAAAAAATGTAATGTAGGGTGTGTTGTGTTGTGCTGCTAGTGCTGTGCTGTGCTGTACAGGCCTACCTCTCACCTGGAGAAGCAGGTGAGAGGTAGGCTAGCTAGAATTACAAATTTTGCAGAAATAGATGATCATAAGATAAACATAGCGTGTACCAAATATCATGCATATCAAACAAGTGCTTTCGGAGATCTGATGGAAAATGTGTTTATTTTCTTTACCGCGGCTCGTATCTCAAAAGTAGAATAATGTTATAGTAGGATATCAATGTATTATTATTATTTAATATCACCACGAATTAGGCATACAATTGTCAATGGAAAACCCACGACAGATAGATCACGTCACCTTATAGGAATGTCGTCCGTCAGTGTTTACCGTCTCAGTTTTGCATACTTCGCACTCCGATGGTGCGTGGAGGTCACCTTGACATACGTGACCAATTGTAACAATTATTTTCCAACCTGTAACTCGCCACTCCTTCACGAGAGTCCGACTGACACACAACGACAGTCGCTCTCGCTCCGTCGCTTCTTGTACATAAAGGCTACGAATATAATTCGCCTTAAGGAAGCTGAAGTCTTAATCAACACCCTTTAAACGCCCCCCGACAAGCCCGTTACATTTGGTTGGCAGCGGTCACCCCGCGCCTGTGCCTTCGCTACCTCGTTCTCCTCCAAGCCACGAGAACTCACCAACAAACTCCGGGGACAGGCGTACAAGGGAAGAAGGAGTCAACGCACCTGCCGTCCGCGGCAACGCACCTGCTGTCCACGGCAACGCACCAGTTGTCCGCGGCATCTCACAGGCCCCCTCACTCGGCGCCAGCTACAGCTTGTAGCTGGCGCCGAGTGAGGTGCCAGCTGGTGACTTGTGAGATGCACGTAGCTGGTGCCTTGTGAGATGCTTGTAGATGGCGCCTTGTGAGTTGCACGTAGGTGGCGACTTGTGAGATGCTTGTAGCTGGCGCCTTGTGAGTTGCACGTAGGTGGCGACTTGTGAGATGCTTGTAGCTGGCGCCTTGTGAGTTGCACGTAGGTGGCGACTTGTGAGATGCTTGTAGCTGGCGCCTTGTGAGTTGCACGTAGGTGGCGACTTGTGAGATGCTTGTAGCTGGCGCCTTGTGAGTTGCACGTAGGTGGCGACTTGTGAGATGCTTGTAGCTGGCGCCTTGTGAGTTGCACGTAGGTGGGCGCCTTGTGAGATGCCGCGGACGGCTGGTGCGTTGCCGCGGACGGCAGGTGCGTTGCCGTGAATTATTCGTATTTCTACACATAGACGGCCGTGACCACAGATTTGCACTTTTACAGAAATGACCTGAACTACTTCATGGGCCACCTGGACGCTGATCACTTGACGCTACTCCCAAAAGGCCTCTGGGGTCTAGCCTTGGTGGTGGCGGGAGATGGCCACGCGCAGACCCTGCTGCCGGCCCTGGAACATATCCGCGTCCTTCTCCCTAACTTACGTTATTTGGATGAGTCTTCAGTTATGTTGTATGATCCATAATGGTAGTGGTGGCATTGATGATAGTGGAATTTGTAGCGATAATGTTGGTGGTGGCGATGGAGATAATGGTGGTGGTGGCAGTGGTTGGGGGTAGGGTAGTTAATAGTGGTAGTAGCCGTTCTGGTGGTGGTACTGGTGATGATAATGGTGGTGGCAGTGGTGGTCGTGTTAAAGTGATAAAGGTGGTGGTGGTGGTGATGCAAAATAAGTTTTATTGGTTGTGGTGATGGTGGTAATAGGAAATGATTTCGGTATTTGCAGTGTTGCTGGTGGTGATAATGGTGGTGGTGGCAATGAAGTTGGTATTGGTAATAATGTTGGTGATGGCAGTGTTGTTGTTGGTGGTGGCAATCATAGTGGTGCTGGACGTGGTAGTGATAGTGGTAGAAATGGCAGTAGTGGTAATAATGGCCGTGGTGATGGTGATATTAGTAATAAAGGGGAAGGTGGCAGAGGTTGTGGTGTTGCTGTTGGTGGTGGTGGTAATAATAATGGTCGTTGTGGTAGTTCATTTTTTAGATGATGCCGGTAGGCTATTCTGAGGGGTCTCTTTGGCGACCCAAGCCCGTAAGTAGCGCAGGATAATTTTATTTAGAGTGACTGCCGTGATATATGACTTTTGCTTGGCCTATGCTATCCTCGGTGCTCCATTTGAAGAAAGTCGCTGAAGTTAGAGTTGACTGAAGGTCTAGGCAGCATGTGGGTGATCTTCCGCCGCTCGGCGATGGTTTGAAAAATCATCGTGTTTCGGCGGAACTCAACCTATGTCCATGGGCTCACCACGCCCACACTCTGAAAATTCGGCCACCGCCTCTCGAAATTTAATAATGGTGGTGGTTGTTATGTTGATAGTGGTGCTGATAGCGATAATAGTTGTGCTGATGGTAGTGGTAGTGGTGGTATTGATCATAGTTGTGGTGCCGGTAGTGGTGGTTGTTGTGGGGGTTAGTGGTAGTAATTAAGATTGGAGCTGAGTGGCGTTGTTGTAGGCGGTAGTGATAATGTTGGTTGTGGCAGTATTGATTGTGGTAATGATATGATGACAGTAGTGGTGGTAGTTGTGATGGTATTGGTGGCAATGATGGTTAAGGTTGGTGGTAGTCATTATTTCGGTGGTGTCAGTGGTGGTGGTGCTTAGAATAGTTGCTGGTGGTGGTGGCATTGATGGTGGTGCTTGTGATAATGGTGGTGGTGTTAGTGAAAATGGGAGGGATAGCCGATGTGGTGGTGGTGGTAGTGATAAGGGTTGGGTCGCTGATTATAGTGGTGCTGTTGGTGGTGGTGGTTGTGGTGCAAGTGGTTGTGGTGGTGATGGTGGTGATAATGGTGGCGGGGCCATTGCGTTGGTTGTGGTGATGGTGATGGGTGATAATTATAGCAGTGGCAGTGGTTGTGGTAGTGGTGATAATGGTTATGGTGGCAGTGGTGCTGGTGGTAGTAGTGATCATAGTGGTGTTAACGGTAGTAGTGATCATGTTCTTTTCGTTGCTGTTGTTATTGGTAGCGTGGTCGTGGCAGTGGTAGTTGTGGTGGTGATGGTATTGATAATAGTGATTGTGGTGGTAGTGCTTGTGTTGGTGGTGGTGATGAAAGTAGTCGTAGTGCTACATGTGGTACAGATGGTGATGGTGATGGGGGGGGGGTGAAGGTGGTGGTGGTGTTAGTGGTTGGGTAGTGGTGGTGTTAGTGGTTGGGTAATGGTAGTGTTAGTGATAATGGTGATGTTACTGGCAGTGGTAGTTATGGCATATGGTAATGGTGGTGGTGATGGTAATGATAGGTGATGATGACAGTGACAATGGCGCTGATGGTAATGGCGGTAGTATTTATGGAGATGGTGGCAGCAATGGTAGGGATGCTATGCTAGTTGGGATAATGATGGTGGTGGCAGTGTTGGAAAAAATGGTTGCAGTGGTGGAGGTTGGGGTGATGGTGGTTTCGGTAATGGTGGTGGTAGTGAGGACGGTGGTGGTAGTGATTGTGATAGTGATAGCGGTGGTGGTAGTAGAGGTAACATTCTAGACCTCTTCCTTACCTCAAACCCTTCTGCTTATTCTGTCAAACTGTTCTCTCCGTTGGGCTCCTCCGATCACAATCTTATTTCTGCATCCTGTCCTATCGCTCCTGTACACCCTCTGGACCCACCGAAGAGGCGATGCTTCTGGCATTTTGCTTCAGCTCGGTGGGACGACCTGAGGATGTACTTTTCCGATTTCCCGTGGAATGATTATTGCTTCCAGGATAGAGACCTCTCTGTGTGTGCTCAACGCATCACAGAGGTGATTGTCTCTGGAATGGAGGTATACATTCCTCGTTCTTTCTCTACTCCTCACGCTAAAAAGCCTTAGTTTAATCACGCTTGTTCTCGTGCTGTCAATGATAGAGAGGCAGCTCACAAAAGGTACCAGATCTAATGCTAATTATGAACTTTACATTTCTGCCCGGAATCGTGCCAAATCTATTCTCCGACTAACCAAAAACTCTTTAATTAATAGAAAATGCCCAAACCTTGCTTTCTCTGACTCTTCCTGTGACTTCTGGCATCTAGCCAAAACATCTCCTCCAACTTCACTTCTTCATCTTTCCTCCACTCCTCAGTCCTGCCGTCTCATCTCTCTCTAAGGCTGAACTCTTCTCTCAAACTTTTTCTAAAAAACTCCACTCTGGACGATTCTGGGCATATTCCTCCTACTCATCCAACCCCTGACTCCTTTATGCCTGTTATAAAGATTCTTCAAAATGATATTTTCTATGCCGTCTCTGGCCTCAATCCTCAGAAGGCTTATGGATCTGATGGAGTGCGTCCTATTGTCCATAAAAACTTCTTCCGTGCTGACACTCTGCCTGGTCAAACTCTTTCGCTTCTGCCTGTCAACATCTACCTTTCCTTCCTGCTGGAAGTATGCCTTTGTACAGCCTGTGCCTAAGAAGGGTGACCGTTCCAATCCTCAAACTACCGTCCTATAGCTTTACTTTCTTGTCTATCTAAAGCTTTTGAATTAATCCTTAACCGGAAGATTCAAAAGCACCTTTCCACTTCTGACCTTCTATCTGATCGCCAGTATGGGTTCCGCAAGAGGCGTTCTACTGGTGATCTCCTAGCCTTCCTAACTGACTCTTGGTCATCCTCTCTTAGCCGTTGGTGAAACCTTTGCTATTGCGCTGACATATCAAAAGCTTTTGATAGGGTCTGGCACAAATCTTTGCTTTCCAAACTACCCTCCTACGGTTTCTATTCTTCTCTCTGTACCTTTATCTCCAGTTTCCTTTCTGACCGTTTTATTTCTGCTGTGGTAGGCGGTCACTGCTCTTCCCCTAAACCTATTAACAGTGGTGTCCCACAGGGTTCTGTCCTATCTCCCACTCTCTGTTGTTCATTGATGATCTTCTTTCCAAAACGAACTGTCCTATCCATTCCTACGCCGATGATTCCACTCTGCATTACTCAACTTCTTTTAATAGAAGACCCACCCAACAGGAACTTAACGACTCAAGGCTGGAGGCTGCAGAACGCTTAGCCTCAGACCTTACTGTTATTTCCGATTGGGGCAAGAGGAACCTGGTGTCCTTCAACGCCTCAAAAACACAGTTTCTCCACCTATCTACTCGACACAATCTTCCAAACAACTGTCCCCTATTCTTTGACAACACCCAGCTATCACCTTCCTCAACACTAAACATCCTCGGTCTATCCTTAACTCAAAATCTCAAATGGAAACTTCATATCTCTTCTATTACTAAATCAGCTTCCTCGAGGCTGGGCGTTCTGTACCGTTTCCGCCAGTTCTACTCCCCCGCACAGTTGTTCTCCATTTACAGGGGCCTTGTCCGCCCTCGTATGGAGTATGCATCTCATGTGTGGGGGGGGGTGTCCCCTCACACAGCTCTCCTTGACAGAGTGGAATCAAAGGCTTTTCGTCTCATCAGCTCTCCTCCTCATACTCATAGTCTTCTACCTCTCAAATTCCGCCGCCATGTTGCCTCTCTTTCTATCTTCTATCGATATTTTCATGCTGACTGCTCTTCTGAACTTACTAACTGCATGCCTCCCCTCCTCCCGCGGCCCCGCTGCACAAGACTTTCTACTCATGCTCATCCCTATACTGTCCAAACCCCTTATGCAAGAGTTAACCAGCATCTTCACTCTTTCATCCCTCACGCTGGTAAACTCTGGAACAATCTTCCTTCATCTGTGTTTCCTCCTGCCTATGACTTGAACTCTTTCAAGAGGAGGGTATCAGGACACCTCTCCTCCCGAAATTGACCTCTGATTTTGAACACTCCTTTAACCTCTGTTCTGGAGCAGTAAGTAGCGGGCCTCTTTTTCATTTTTTTCATTACGCCTTTGAACTGTCTCCGTAGCTGTAAAAAAAAAAAAAAGTAGTAGTGGTGGTGGCAACGATAATGGTACTTATGGTAATGGTGGTTTGGGTGGCGGTGATGGTGGTGACACACAATAATTGGTTGCAGATCTCCACGTCCCCGTGTCTGCAGTGAGCACTGATTCTCTTACTGCGCTCCCATATGATGTGGATGATGTAAGACTTCTTTTGTCCGGCGTGGACAACGAGAAGATGAAGGCAGCCGTGGATGTCGCCAGAGCTCTTCATCCCAGGCAGGGAAGGTGAGTGTGTGACTAGAAGCGTTTTAAAATTAGACTGCGTCTGCTAATTCTCCCCGATCACAGTGGTAATGATATTGATACATATAATAACAATAATAATAATATAATTATTAATGATTATAAAATGTAGTGATGATGACGATGATGATGATGATGATGATAATAATAATAATATAAAAAAATAATAATGATAATAATAATAATAATAATAATAATAATAATAATAATAATAATAATAATAATAACATTAATACAAATAATAAAAATAATGATAATAGTAACAATGATGATGATAAAACTATCAGTAACAATACCAGTAACACTATAGGCTATATACTTAATATCTGTATGAAACTCAACATCCTAGTAGTTACAAGAGGCGAGTGGCATCTTCCTTGGAGAAGTAAAAACACAAAGCAACAATAATGCTGGAAATATAAGAATTTACCTTAAAGAAACATTAATTCATCATCTCTAATATTGAATTTAGTTTCTCTGACAAGAAAATAAACACATACTCGGACATATAAAAAAAAAGTGTAAATTATTAACATGGGAAAACAAACTTATAATGAGAAATCTCCTTGGTCTCGACAGTGAGGTAGAGAAGCAGCAGTGCCGGGCTCTCCTTCTCTGTACCCTCGATGACATAATGGCAGGACAGCTAGGTGAGAAATACACCTGCCTATCTAAAATGTGGGAATTGGATTTCTCTCTCTCTCTCTCTCTCTCTCACACACACACACAAACACACACACACACACACACACACACACACACACACACACACACACTTCAAGCGGAATGTATTTCTGTATAATATGCTTATGTTCCTAATTTCATGATCATTTAATAAATATTAGTGTCTTTTACACACACACAAACACAAAGGCGGTGGCTGGGTGTTTAGCGTGCTAGCCCGCGTCTTGGAGGACGCGGGTTCGATTCCAGCCTGCCGCCACAGCTAGGGTTAGTCAGTCACCGCCGAGTGGCCTAAGGCCACATATCAACTCGGAATCTGACATAAGTTTGTAAGACTTACTTACCACGTTATGGAAATTCACTCCCACCAGTGTAAAATAATGGGTTTTTGTGATGGCCATAAATTCTCTGAAAAGTTTTTCACTTGTTACATATATATCTATTACATCGTCTGTAGAATAAACTAATCCTCCTTTTTTTTTTTTTTTTTTTTTAAATATAAGTAGACAGTTCAAGGGCTTGAAAAAAAAATGAAAAAAATAGTTAAAAAATAAGCCTGCTACTTACTGCTCGTGCTCACGACCTGACTCTTCTGAATTTTTCCACCATCTGGCTAAGACTTCATTGTCATTCTATTACTAATTACATCTGTGCTGTTTATCTCACCTAACTCTACTATGTTAAATTTGAACTCTAAAGTGGAGCACATCTTGACGCACTCTCCCTTCGCTGAAATCTCCATCTTGGGAGATTTCAATGTTCACCACCAGCATTGGGTTTCGTCATCTTTCACTGACCAGCCTGGTGAACAAGCCTACAACTTTGCTCTCCTCAACGACCTAGACCAGTTGGTTCAGAACCCTACACTTATTCCCGATCGTCTTGAAGACAGGCCCAACATTCTAGACCTCTTCCTGATCTCTAATCCTTTTGCTTACTCTGTCAAACTGTTCTCTCTGTTGGGCTCCTCCGATCACAACCTTTTTTCTGTATCCTGTCCTATCGTTCCTGTTCATCCTCTGACCCACTGAAGAGGCGATGCCCTGGCATTATTCTTCAGTTCGGTGGGGTGACCTGGGAATGTACTTTTCTGACTTCCATGAAATGGTTACTGATACCAGGTAAGAGACTCCTCTGTGTGCGCCCAGCGCATAACAGAGGTGATTGTTTCTGGAATGGAGGCATACATTCCACGTTTTTTCTCTACTCCTCATGCTAAAAAGCCTTGATTTAATCATGCTTGTTCTGGTGCTAGTAATGATAGAGAGGCAGCTCACAAAAGGTACCAGAGCCTTCGCATTCCTACTAATCATGAACTTTACATTTCAGCCTGGAATCGTGCCAAATCTATTCTCCGTTTTACGAAAACCTCTTTCATCAATAGAAAATGTCAACACCTTGCTTTTTTCTAATTCTTCCCGTGACTTCTGCCACCTATCCAAAAATATATCTTCCAATTTCATTTCTTCCTCTTTCTCTCCTCTCCTTAACCCTGACGGCAGCAATTCCGTCTCGTCTATCTCTAAGGCTGAACTCTTCGCTCAAACTTTTTGTAAGAACTCCACCCTGGACGATGCTGGGCATATTCCTCCTACTCATCCCCTCTCTGACTCCTTTATGCCTGTTATTATGATTCTTCCTAATGATATGTTCTATGCCCTCTCTGGCCTCAACTCTCAGAAGGCTTATGGACCTGCTGGAGTGCTTCCTATTGTCCTTAAAAACTGTGCTTCCGTGTTGACACCCTGCCTAGTCAAACTCTTCGTCTCTGCTCATCAACATCCACCTTTCCTTCTTGCTGGAAGTATGCCTTTGTACAGCCTGTGCCCATGAGGGTGACCGTTCCAATTCCTCAAACTACTGCCTTATAGTTTCCTTTCTGTTCATCTAAAGGTTTTGAATCAATCCTAACCGGAAGATTCAAAGCACCTTCCACTTCTAACCTTCTATCTGACCGCCAGTATGGGTTCCAGGGCCTTCTACTGGCGATCTTCTTGCTCTCTTAACTGACTCTTGGTCATCCTCTTAGCCGTTTCTGGTGAAACTTTCTGTTGCGCTAGACATATCGAAAGCCTTCGATATAGTCGATATAGAGGGATTCTATCCCTCTCTCTGTTCCTTTATCTCCAGTTTCCTTTCTGGACGTTCTATCTCTGCGGTGGTAGACGGTCACTGTTCTGCCCCTAAACCTCTCAACAGTGGTGTTCACAGGCTCTATCCTATCACCCACTCTCTTCCTGTTTTTCATCTTCTTTCCATAACAAGCTGTCCTGTTCACTCATACGCCGACGACTTCCACTGCATTATTCAACTTCTTTCAATAAAAGGCCATCCCAACAGAAAGTACACGACTCAAGACTGGAGGCTGCAGAACGCTTAACCTCAGCCCTTGCTATCATTTCCTGATTAGTAGAAGGAACCTTGTGTCCTTCAATGCTTCAAAAACTCAGTTTCTCCACCTGTCAACTCGACACAATCCTCCAAACACCTATCCTTTATTCTTCGACAACACTTAGCTGTCACCTTCTTCAGCACTAAATATCCTTGGTCTATCCTTAACACAAAATCTCAACTGGAAACTTCACATCTCGTCTCTCGCTAAATCAGCTTCCCTCGAGGTTGAGCTTTCTGTATCGTCTCTGCCAGTTCTTCTCCCCCGCGCAGTTGCTATTCATATACAGGGGCCTTGTCCGCCCTCGTATGGAGTATGCATCTTACGTGTGGGTGTGGCTCCATTCACACAGCTCTTATGGACAGAGTGGAGTCTAAGGCTCTTCGTCTCATCAGCTCTCCTCCTCCTACTGATAGTTTTCTACCTTAAATTCCGTCGCGATGTTGCCTCTCTTCTATCTTCTATCGCTGTTTTCACGCTGACTGCTCTTCTGAACTTGCTAACAGCATACCTCCCCCCTCCGCGGCCCCTGCTGCACACGACGTTCTACTCATACTCATCCCTATACTGTCCAAACCCCTTATGCAAGAGTTAACCAGCATCTTCACTTTCATCCCTCACGCTGGTAAACTCTGGAACAATCTTCCTTCATCTTTATTTCCTCCTGCCTACGACTTGAACTCTTTCAAGAGGAGGGTATCAGGACACCTCTCCTCCCGAAATTGACCTCTCTTTCGGCCACCTCTTCTGATTCTTTTTTGTAGGAGCAGCGAGTAGCGGGCTTTTTTATTATTGTTTCCTTGTTTTGTGCCTTTGAGCTGTCTCCTTTGTTGTAAAAATAAAAAAAAGCAATTGTGCGGGGGAGAAGAACTGGCGGAGACGATACAGAACGCCCAACCTCGAGGAAGCTGATTTAGTGATGGAGGAGATGTGAAGTTTCCAGTTAAGCTTTTGAGTTAAGGATAAACCGAGGATATTTAGTGTTGAAGAAGGTGACAGCTGAGTGTTGTCGAAGAATAGGGGATAGGTGTTTGGAAGATTGTGTCGAGTTGATAGGTGGAGAAATTGAGTTCTTGAGGCATTGAAGACCACAAGGTTCCTTCAACCCCAATGGGAAGTGATAGCAAGGTCTGAGGTTGTTCTGCAGCCTCCAGTCTGGAGTCATGTACTTCCAGTTTGATGGTCTTCTATTGAAAGAAATTGAATAATGCAGAGTGGAATCGTTTATGCATGAGTGGAGAGGAGTTTGTTATGGAAAGAAGATCATTGATGAATAACAGGAAGAGAGTGGGTGATAGGACAGAGCCCTGTGGAGCACCACTGTTAATAGGTTTAGGGGAAGAACAGTGACCATCTACCACCGCAGAGATAGAACGGCCGGAAAGGAAACTGGAGTTAAGGAACAGAGAGAGGGATATAATCCGGAAGAGGCTGATAATGAATTAGATATAGGTGGAAGTGGCGTCTCATAAGGTCAAAGCTTCAATACAGGCCTCTCATTGCAAAGATTTTCCAGGACTGTGCACGACGAAGCTGACAATGCACACTTCATTATTGTTGGAGGACGTTGATAAGTGTGAGATAGTGGGAATCTGCATATAATAATTTTCCTCTACATCATCTGCATGTATCGTGTCCATTGGACTCGAGAACCCCAAAATCCAGGCTGTCGCTCCTTCCCCCAGGCCCTACTGGGGCTGCTGACTGTCAAGCGTCTCTAAATGATTTTCAGGTGTGTGTGTGTGTGTGTGTGAGAGAGAGAGAGAGAGAGAGAGAGAGAGAGAGAGAGAGAGAGAGAGAGAGAGAGAGAGAGAGAGATTTCATTATATCATTTATTGTCCTTGGCACACAAAATGTGGAGCTGTCTTCATTATGTGCACCAGGTCAGTGTGGAGAGGATCCTTGGAGGTTATGGCCTGCAGTGCGCTCATGCTGTCAGATGCGACGATGATGTCGCCGGTTTCTTCTCGGACGGCCGTTAGGGCTGCTGCAATCCACGTGAGCTCCGTTTGGGCATTCGAGCAGCCGTCAGATGTCATAATATGAAGCGTTCTGCGATCCACTTTACCGCCATGATTGTATTTAACGACTCCATCTCCGGCGCGCCAATCCTCATGCAGTGATCCGTCAGTCTACAGTATATTAGCCCTTAGGAGAGAATGCAGCCTGCCAAGGTAGTCCTGCCGCATGAAGCTGGTGGGGCATCACATTTTCAGCTATTGAGTTCAGAGGAACATATATGAACTATTGGGAGATTCCAGGTAGGGACGTCAGTTGGTGTTGGTCCCAACTAGGTAGTGATGCGCACTAAATGTCTCCAGCAATCCTCTAAGAGTTTAACTGATGTGAGCCAGACATTACGTTTTTCTTCCAGGTAGGGTTAAAGACTGCCATAAAGCCGACCATTATCATCTTTGATGTTGAGGAACCTCATGATTTGTATAGTCGTCATTTGCTGCACCCCTGTGAATAAGTGTTGGTAACCCTACTTCGTATCTAGTACAGTCTTGTTGGGTACTTTTTGGGCATCCTAAAATTATTCTGATCGCGTTATTTTGGATTGCTTCAAGGGCCTTGGTCTTTCGTTTGTTTAAGTTTGTGATGGTGCTTGCACTGTAGTTGACTACTGGCCTGACTAATTAAAGGTACAGCCTTTTCAGGACAGGAATGGACGAACCCATGTCTTTCCAAGCAACCTTTCTTAGCAGGGCTATTCTAAGCTGATAGGCTTGCTTCAACCGTGCAATTTCTTCATTTTTCCCACCTCGCGTCCTCAGTAGCACGTCCATGTATGTGTATGTTTGTACCTCCTCAAGAATTTTACCTTGTAGTCGTAAAATATCTCTGTTGAGACGTTTCTTGTGCAACAGTTTGCTCTTATGAGGCCAATAGAGTTACAAAGTTTTTTTTTAACTGTATAAGTGCTTTGGTGATGTATGATCGTGAGTCAACTTGCAGTACAATGTCATCAGCAGAGATGGTCACAACGACACCTTTGAAGCTGTAAGAACCAAAGACGTTCATGAGTACGTTAAAGAGTGTTGGAGACAAGAATCCCCCCCTGAGGTGTGCCTAACTCCATGTGTTCCCAGGTGGAGCACTACTGTGCCTGTATGTTAGATAGTCTTCTATTGTTCTGATGATGGTGCCACAGTTAATTTTTGAGAGATCAGATAATATCATGATTGGATTGCCTCTATCAAATGGTCCCTTTAGGTCAACAAAGACATTATAATGTTTTCTAACCCCAGAGAGAATTCAATGTATACAGTGTTGTGTGGTCCTACCAGGGATAAAACCGTACAAGTTACTGGAGAGCTTTGGCTATATACTATATAACAGCCTATCGAGGAATATGCGTTCAAAGAGCTTTCAAAGACATGACGTGAAGGAAATAGGTCTATACGTTCCTGGCCTTCCTGGTTTGAGGATGGGGATGATGAGTGATTTGTTTCCATGCTGTCGGCAGACGATCCCCATTCCAGATCACATTGTAGAGCTGCAGAACAGGGTTGCCGTTGATTGTGGATAGAACACGGATGCCCTCATACTTGACACCCTTCAGTCTGGGCGCTTTGGACTTCCCCTTCTTTATGCTCCTGGCGAACTCCTCTTCTGTGATGGGCTTGTCGTCACACACACTTGGCTTCGTGACGGCTGATTCAATTTTCTTGAGGCGTCGCTTGTTTTTCTTGGCCAAGGTCGTCGCTGGATACCTCAGCCTACTCGCACATCAGTTCACTGCTTTTCTGTGAAGGATTTGGATAAGCAGGCAGTATTGACTTAATCCTTTGAATAATCTTTTTATTTTTTTTTAAATCTCTTTCAACGGTGTTCTGTGGTCCATAGATTGAAGAAACGTCGTCCAGTACCTTTCTCTGTTTTTTTTTTTTTTTTTTTTTTTCATTTTGTACTTGCTGCTCCATTTTTAATACACACAGTTAGGTTTTCGTGGATCGGGTCGTTCTGCCATTTCTTCTTAATTTTCACGTATTGTTTGTATATTCTCTAGACGGCTGGATCACTGCTGTACCATCTCTTGATAGTACCCATGTGGCTCTTTTTCTTTCCCTCGAGTACAGCACTGACGTTACTCGAGTTGATATATTATGTCAGTGTTTAGCTTTTCAGTGGATGTAGGGTTTAGTTCATGAACCAATTATTCATTTCTCTCTGATGCAAAGTTCATGTTTTTTCGGGACACAAACGTTTTCTGGGAGGAATATGTTGCCTCACTGAGTCACGGGTGATCTCCCCGTATACCTCTAATGAGTAGGAGTGAGTCGTGGGTACAGGGCGACCTGAGAGGTGTCTTTGATAACTCCTCGAGCCTTTTTCTTATCAATTTCTGCAACATTCACGGTCTTCGTTCTAATTTTCATTTTGTAGAACACCATTTCTCCTCCTCTAAACCTCACTTTCTCTTCCTCACCGCAATTGGTTTCTGAGGTTACTGACAGCAATCTCTACCTGTTCCTTCCTACTATCTCTATCCTAAATTTCAATCCAAAGCTGGATGTTGCGTCTACGCGTGCCAACGACCTTGACTCTTTGACTTTTACCATCTGGCTAAGGCTTCATTGTCATTCTATTAATAAATCCATCTGTGCTGTTTATCTCCTCACCTAACTGTACTAACTATGTAAAACTCTTTGACTATATGAACTCTAAAGTGGAGCACATCTTGACCCACTCTTCTTCGCTGAAATCTCCATCTTGGGAGATTTCTACGTTCACCACCAGCTTTGGCTTTTATCCTCTTTCATTGACCAGCCTAGTAAACAAGCCTATAACTTTGCTCTCCCGAACGATCTAGAGCAGTTGTTCAGCACCCTACACGTATCCCCGACCGTCTTGGAGACCGGCACAACATACTAGACCTCTTCCTTCCTTCTAATCCTTGTGCTTACTCTGTCAAACTGTTCTGTCCGTTGGGCTCCTCTGATCATAATCTTATTTCTGTATCCTGTCCTTTCGCTCCTGTGCATCCTCCGGACCCACCGAAGAGACGATGATTCTGGCATTTTGCTTCAGCTCGGTGGGACGACCTGAGGAAGTACTTTTCCGATTTCCCGTGGAATGATTAAGCTTCCAGGATAGAGACCCCTCTGTGTGTGTCCAGCGCATCACAGAGGTGATTGTTTCTGAAATGGAGGCATACATTCCACGTTATTTCTCTACTCCTCATGCTAAAAAGCCTTGGTTTAATCTTGCTTGTTCTCGTGCCATTAAATATAGAGAGGCAGCTCACAAAAGCTACCAGAGCCTTCGCACTCTTACTAACCATGATCTTTATATTTCTGCCCGGAATCGTGCCAAATCTATTCTCCGACTTACCAAAAACTCCTTCATCAATAGAAAATGTCAAAACCTTGCTTTCTCAAATTCTTCCCGTGACTCCTGGCATCTAGCCAAAAATATATCCTCCAATTTCACTTCTTCATATTTCCACCTCTCCTTAACCCTGACGGCAGCACCGCTGTCTCATCTATCTCTAAGGCTGAACTCTTTTTCTCAAACTTTCTGTAACAACTCCACTCTGGACGATTCTGGGCATATTCCTCCTACTCATCCCCCTCTGACTCCTTCATGCCTGTTATTAAAATTCTTAGGAATGATGTTTTCTATGCCCTCTCTGGCCTCAACTCTCAGAAGGCTTATGGACCTGATGGAGTGCCTCTTATTGTCCTTGAAAACTGTGCCTCCGTGCTGACACCCTGCCTGGTCAAACCCTATCGTCTCTGCCTATCAACATCTACCTTTCCTTCCTTCTGGAAGTACGCCTTCATACGGCCTGTGCCTAAGAATGGTGACCGCTCCAATACTTCAAACTACCGCCCTATAGCTTTACTTTCCTGTCTATCTAAAGCTTTTGAATAAATCCTTATCCGAAAGATTCAAAAACACCTTTTCACTTATAACCATCTATCTGATCGCCAGTATGGGTTCCGTAAGGGGCGTTCTACTGGCGATTCTCTAGCTCTCTTAACTGACTCTTGGTCATCCTCTCTTAATCGTTACAGTGAAACTTTCTCTGTTGCGCTAGACATATCGAAAGCCTCGATAGAGTCTGGCACAAGTCTTTGGTTTCTAAACTGCCTCTTCGGATTTTATCCCTCTTTCTGTTCTTTTATCTCCAGTTTCGTTTCCGGCCATTCTATCCCTGCGGTGGTAGACGGTCATTGTTCTTCCCCTAAACCTATTAACAGTGGTGTTCCACAGGGCTCTGTCCTATCACCCACTCTCTTCCTGTTATTCATCAATGATTTCCTTTCCATAACAAACTGTCCTGTCCACTCATAGAAGACCTACCCAACAGGAAGTATATGACTCCAGACTGGAGGCTGCAGAACTCTTAACCTCAGACCTTGCTATCATTTCCGATTGGGGTTGAAGGAACCTTGTGCCCTTCAATGCCTCAAAAACTCAATTTCTCCACCTATCAACTCGACCCAATCTTCCAAACACCTATCCCCTATTCTTCGACAACACTCATAATCTTAACTGGAAACTTCACATCTCCTCTCTCACTAAATCAGCTTCCTCGAGGTTGGGCGTTCTGTATCGTCTCCACCAGTTCTTCTCCCCCCAATTGCTATCCATACACAGGTGCCTTGTCCGCCCTCGCATGGAGTATGCATCTCACGTGTGGGGAGCTCCTCTCACACAGCTCTATTGGACAGAGTGGAATCTAAGGCTCTTCGTCTCATCAGCCTCCTCCTCCTACTGATAGTCTTCTACCTCTTAAATTCCGTCGCGATGTTGCCTCTTTCTATCTTCTATCGATATTTTCAGCGCTAACTACTCTTCTGAACTTTAACTGCATGCCTCCCCTTCCCGCTGTTTCGCCTCATACGACTTTCTAATCAAGCTCATCTTTATACCGTCCAAACCCCTTATGCAAGAGTTAACCAGCATCTTCACTCTTTCATCCCCCACGCTGGTAAACTCTGGAACAGTTCCAATCTTCCTTCATCTGTATTTCCTCCTGCCTACGACTTGAACTCTTTCAAGAGGGTATCAGGACACCTGTCCTACCGAAATTGACCTCTCTTTTTGGCCATTCCTATGTACTCTATCCGGGAGCAGTAAGTAGCGGGCTTTTTTTTCATTATTGTTTTCTTTTTTTTCACGACCTTGAACCGTCTCCTTTTCTGTAAAAAAAAAAAAAAACTTGAGCTGATTTTTAGTAAGCCTGCTGCTGGCGGCTTGATGCACTATATTTTGAGGTGCGACCCATCTATGAGAGAGCTGATTTACAAGAATCATGACAAGTTAAAATTAGAATTGGGCGTATACACAGTGAGAGACAGATACCAAGCATTTATATGCTAGCATTGTCAGAGAAACGGCCATCTTGAGGCCAACTGCACTGCCACGAACAATGGAGAGACCCCAAAGTGTTACAAATGCTCTGGCGATCATAAATCAAACGATTGTTCCATGGCTGAGAAGAAACACATAAATTGTATGAGGTAGAAGAAGCCTGAAATCTATCACTCAGCGAATGATCAGTGTTGTGTAGTTCTTCAGATTGAAATTGTGAGAATTCGTAACATAACCGATCATGGCTATTAATTAGTGTTTGTACTCGAAGATAAATTGTGTGTTGTAAGTGTTCAGTGTTATGGAGATAATCGTTGGATTTTTTTTTTTTCAACGTCTATGCCGATAGCGCCGGTAGGCTTGCTTGAGGGGCCTGGATGCTATTCGGCCCCAGCCCGTCATGGCACAGGCAAGTGTTTATAGTGGCGCCATCTTCTCTTGGCTCATGCTGCCCCCCGGAACTCCTTCTTGATTCACTTGGACGGTTTCCTCTAGAGTCTGCGTTGATGGGTGGTCGTCAGGACAGCATGTGGGTAGTTCTAAGCCACTGGCGGTGGTAGCATGGGATTTGAACTCGCGTCGTCCATCACGTGGTGAATATGGCCCAGCACGCCGCCACTCAGCCACCGCCTACCCTGATATTTACTTGTTATAATATAAAGAAAATATAAGACATTAAAACTGAACTGATGCCAAGTTTATTAAAAAGGACAACAGAAGGCTATTCAGGAAATATATTAATACCTCTAACTACGACGTTTGCGAATAAGTGCATCGAGTATTATTATCGAGGCTAGCATTGCCATTGTTGACGGCCCTCGCAGAGCGCTGCACTAGCAGGAGCAGGGCATGAAACCTCATCAACGGTTATACCCAAGTAATCTGACGTTAGGTATCGACCATCTCGCAGCGATGGTTGAGCCTGGGGCGTTCAGCATGCATACGTAGTCCAGTTTGTTTCTCGGAGACGTATAGGTTCAGGTTCATTAATTAAGGATGCTTATAATGTTGTGACTACTGCTCAGTGTAGAAGCTAGTTTTCTGCCATTATTATTTGGGAGCCGTGTAGCATTATGTCTTAGTTTGTCATGAAATGCATTGAGGTCCCAACCAGCATTGTAGGGCAGCCGTCTGTGAAGTCATGCAGTTGTATAAAATCAAGCATGTTGTCTGTGATGTGCATATTCAGGATTTTGATAATATTTATCCCGTTAGCATCGTAGATGTTGATTGCTAGTGTCTCAGTGATGATTCCTACGAAGGCTTCCTCATTTGAGTCAGGGGGGATTTTTTTTTTTTTTTTTTTTTACCTAGGTCACCAAGCATCTGGACGGGAGGCGGCGTTATTGCACACGCTGTCAGTAGTGTAGTGTTTGTTCACCAGAATCTGATTATTGTTTGCGGGGTCATGACGCGTTTCTTGTAGATATACAACATCAAAATAATTTCTGCAAATTGTAGCATCTCATTCAGCCTGTTCTTAAGTCCGTTGACATTCCAGGTGAGAGTTTTAGAAGTTTTCCGTTTATTGGGAGTCCGAATCATTAATAAACTCAAGGCCTTCTCCCAGTAGCCGGTTAAACATTTCAATGACGTCAGCAACGAGGGTGTTGTAGGATCGATGGAGGGTGGTGGTGCCTTCCTGAGGACAGTCCAGACGTCTTTGATGTAGAAGTCCCGTATACGCTAAACCTTTCATGACAATATCAGGTGAGGTCTTATTAAGTCTTCGTCGCTGGCTTCACTGCTGATCGTGTCAGTTTGAGTGGATTTCTTCACAATTGCCTCCACTGTGTTTTACAATACAGCATTACTCTCAGCGAGCCCTTCGAGTCCAGTAGAGAGACGCCTTTGATATGTCCAGCGCAAAAGCAAAGGTTTCACCGAAACGATTAAGAGAGGATGACTAAGAGACAGTTAGAGAGAAGGAGATCACCAGTAGAATGACCCTTGCTGAACCCGTACTGGTGATCAGATAGGTCAGAAGTGAAAAGGTGCTGTTGCATCTTCCGGTTAAGGATTGTTGCGAAAGCTTCTGAAATACAAGAAAGTAAAGCTATAGGATTGTAGTTTGAGGGATTGGAATGATCATCCCTCTTAGGCACAGGCTGTATGAAGGCATACTTCCAGCAGGAAGGGAAGGTAGATGTTGACAGGCAGAGGCGAAAGAGTTTGACCAGGCAGGGTGACAGCACGGAGGCACAGTTTTTAAGGACAATAGGAGGCACTCCATCAGGTCCATAAGCCTTCTGAGGATTGAGGCCAGAGAGAGCATAGAAAACATCATTTTGAAGAATCTTTATGACAGGCAAAAGTCAGGGGGGGATGAGAGGAGGAATATGCCCAGAAGCGTCCAGAGTGGAGTTTTTAGAAAAAGTCTGAGAGAAGATTTCAGCCTTAGAGATAGATGAGACGGCAGGTTGTCAGGACTGAGGAGTGAGGAAAGATGAAGAAGTGAAATTGAGGAGATGTTTTGGCTAGATGCCAGAAGTCACGAAGAGTTAGAGAAAGCAAGGTTTTGGCATTTTCTATTAATGAAAGAGTTTTTGTTAGGCGGAGAATAGATTTGGCACGATTCCGCAGAAATGTAAAGTTCATGATTAGCATTAGTCTGAAGGCTCTGGTACCTTTTGTGAGCTGCCTCTCTATCTTTGACAGCGTGAGGAGTAGAGAAAGTACGCGGAATGTATGCCTCCATTCTAGAGACAATCACCTCTGTGATGCGATGAGCACACACAGAGGGTCTCGCTCCTGGAAGCAATAATCATTCCATTGAAATCGGAAAAGTACATCCTCAATGTCCCACTGAGCTGAAGCAAATGCCAGAAGCATCGCCTCGGTGGGTCCAGAGGGTGTACAGGAGCGATAGGACAGGATACAGAAATATGGTTGTGATCGGAGGAGCCCAACGGAGTGAACAGTTTGACAGAGGCAAAGGATTAGAGGTAAGGAAGAAGTCTAGAATGTTGGGCCTGTCTCAAGACAGTCGGAATACGTAGGGTGCTGAACCAACTGCTCTAGATCGTTGAGGGTAGCTGCTGGTGAACATTGAAATCTCTCTCTCTGTCTCTGAATGTCTCTCTCTCTCTCTCTCTCTCTCTCTCTCTCTCTATCTGTCTGTCTCTCTGCCCCAAAATATAACGATGAAGTTAAAAGAAAATGAGAAGGACTTACCCTGCTGTGCTTGTTCGGTGTGTAGTTGTCCCTCTTAATACAGCGCAGCCATTTTCGGGAGTTCTTCATCTTTGGGAAGGAAAACACATGCACTTTGGTCCGACCTGTAGTTTTGCAATTCGAACTGCATACGTGTTAGGAGTCACTAAATAACATTAATAGCAAAAATAAAACTCTAATAGACACTGTTTTTGCGGGAAGGGATGGGTGAAGGGTAGCGTAGTGACCCTGGCCTGACCTGGGAAGAAACTGGCCTTGGATGAAGGCGGTGGTGGGGCTGCTGGGGGGGTGGGGGAGAGTGAAGGTCGGCAGCCATGGGGAGGCGGGAAGTCAGATCGCGATTGTGGGGCAAGTGCAGTGGGAAGTGGGTGGTCAGGTCGAGGAGGCGAGGGCTGTTGTGAGCCGGGTGAGGCGGTAGGAGGGGCACAGGCAGCGTCACATGGGATGTCGGGCCTGCCAGCTGTACCGTTATGAGCAGGGGGTGGTATTTCGTGCCCCGCCTCAGCGGAGGCGCCACCAGTGTAGCAGTCCCATAACCAAAGACCTTGTGATGAGCCTTCATTCTCTCTCTCGCTCTCTCTCTCGCTCTCTCTCTCTACGGACAAAGTGAACTCTTCCACAGGGACGAAATACACCTGTCCTCCATCGGGCAGCCAGATTTGAAGGCTCAAACGACGCAGTACTTCGACACCCGATCAAAAACGACTCTCAGCCACGCCCTCCACCCCGCCCGTGTAAATAGACGCCATGCATCGCAACAAACTCGTAACCGTGATCCCGCAAGTACCACCACCTCTATTACCAAGCATCTAGATAACTTAAAAATACTTAGTTTCAATGTTTCAATTTCAATGCGTTTGATGAGCTGAGATGTCTTGCTCTAACATAAAATATTGACATAATTGCTATAACCGAAACATTTATCGACACCACAAATATTGATTTAAGTTCCGAATACAACATAGATGGCTACAGATTCTTCAACAAAGATCGTGTAAACCGTAGAGGCGGTGGCGTCGCCCTTTTTGTCAAAAGCTATTTGCAACCCACTGATAAAACACCAAGAGACAGTAACGTTGAATATTTGTGCGTGCGAGTAAACATTGCAAAAGTCAATTTAAATATATCTGTCACCTACAGGCATCCTGGGCAATCACTCGATGACGATCATGAAATGTACAACGTTTTAAGGCAGTCACTTAATAACAACGACTCACTGATATTAGGAGACTTAAACCTCTCCCTATCGATCAAGGACACTGTCAGGTATAGAAGGCGAGTCACATAGAATGATTGAATTTTAGAAGAAAATTATCTAAGCCAAATGGTTTCTGAACCAACTCGACAAAATAACATACTCGACCTTGTTATAACGACCCAAGATAACCTAGTCAGTAATGTCACGGTAGGATAACACCTCGGTTCTTGCGATCATAAACTAGTGCGCGTCGACATTAGAGCCTAAACATCAGTGACTGAAAATAAAGTAAAGGTGCCCAATTTCAAAAGAGCTAACTTCGTAGAAATCTGACAAAAACTAACAGAAACACAACTATCAGATGACGGCAATGTAGAGGAAGCCTGGCTAAATTTTAAAAATCATTTACTTACTCAGCAGAACACATTCGTCCCCTTGTGCGAGAAGCGAAATAACACTAATAAAAGCCCACCTTGGTCTAATAGCGAAATTAAACACTCAGGCAAGGAGAGAAAATTGTCTTACAGGTTAAAGAAAGAACAAAGCACGCCCGAAAACATTAGACTTTATCATGGTGCCAGGCGACGAGTAAAAAGATTAGTGTGTCAGGCAAAGCGTAGATATGAATAAAATATTGCAGCCAACTATAAAAATAATCCGAAATCCTTCTTCAGTTACATAAAAAACAGAAAGGCGATCAGGAATGGAATTGGACCTTTAACAAACAGCGACGGTGCACTAGTGACTGACAGCCAACACATTGCAAACCTCTTAAACAGTTACTTTTCCTCGGTGTTCAATACTAATAGTCTTTTCTCCCACTACCACCAGCACCAGTACTAATGTAAATCTCGAGCATGCATTGCCTAATTTTGAAATAACAACCGATGAAGTCCTTAAAGCTCTCCAATCACTTAAAACAAATAAAAGTCCCGCACCCGATAAAGTATATCCTATGCTGCTTAAAGAAACAAAGAGCGAAATACTCTCCTCACTCACAACCGTATTCAATATGTCCTTGCGACAAGGCATCGTCTCTTCGGATTGGAAAAAGGCTAACGTGACACCGATTTTTACGAAAGGAGACAAAAAATACCAGGTAATTACAGACCCATTAGTCTAACTTCAGTTGTAGGTAAGCTACTTGAGAGCATAATTAGAGACAAAATTGTGAGTTACCTTGAAAGCCACTCATTAATTGGAGATTCACAACATGGCTTTCGTAACAAAAGATCCTGCCTATCAAACCTATTGACCTTTTATAACGACCTCTTCTCAGTTTATGACGTAACCAAATCATTGGACGTAGTCTATCTTGATTTCCAGAAAGCGTTTGATAAAGTCCCACATTATAAATTACTTTATAAATTAAAGCAAATAGGTATTGACGGTCAAATAAACCATTGGATCGCGAATTGGTTGAGCAACAGACAACAAAGAGTGGTGATTGACGGATTTAACTCAGAGTGGGCACCGGTCACTAGTGGCGTCCTACAGGGCTTGGTTCTTGGCCCAGAGCACTTCGTTATTTACATCAACGATGTGGATGTTGGACTCAATAATCGCATTAGTAAATTTGCACACGACACAAAGATTGGTAACTCGGTTCTCACTGACGAAGACAGGCAAAGCCTCCAAGATGGTTGGAGTAGGTAGGAAGACACCTACCGAACGGGCGCAAGCCACTCCCGGTGAAGCGAGGAGGGTGCTGAAGCCCGTTAAAGACCCTTCCCATGTCCTCACTAACCGTTTCCCTTTTGTCTCATCAACACCAGAGAGCAGTTCAGTATACTCTCTAAAGACAGTTCCTCTCTCTTTTACACCACACTACATTCACACAACATACACACCTTTCCCAAAATTCAAAATTCAAACTAGCTAAATATTACAGAGCCTCGAAGTCCCTGCCTGGAGGGGGGTACCATAAATTCCCCCAGGGAGGACTCCCCTTCTGGCTGCCGACTTGAGAGGTGTCCTGATGACTCCTCGAACCTCCTCCTTATCAATTTCTGCAACATTCGCGGTCTTCGTTCTAATTTTCATTCTGTGGAACACCATCTCTCCTCCTCTAAACCTCACCTTCTCTTCCTCACCGAAACACAGGTTTCTGAGGCTACTGACAGCAACCTCTACTCTGTTCCCTCCTACTATCTCTATCCTAAATTTCAATCCAAAGCTGGATGTTGCGTCTACGTGCGCAACGACATCACTTGCTCTCGTGCCCACGACCTTGACTCTTCTGAATTTTCTACCATCTGGCTAAGACTTCATTGTCATTCTATTACTAAATACATCTGTGCTGTTTATCTCTCTCTTAACTCTACTAACTATGTAAAATTATTTGACTATTTGAGCTCTAAAGTAGAGCACATCTTGACTCAATCTCAATTCGCTGAAATCTCCACCTTAGGAGATTTCAATGTAGCATCAGCTTTGGCTTTCGTCCTCTTTCACTGACTAGCCTGATAAACAAACCTACACCTTTGCTCTCCTCAATGATTTTAAGTTATTGGTTCAGCACCCTTCACGTATCCCTGACCGCCCTGGAGATACACCCAACATTCTAGAGCTCTTCCATACCTCTCATCCTTCTGCTTACTCTGTGAAACTGTTCTCCGTTGGGCTCCTCGATCATAACCTTATTTATGTATCCCTATAATGTCCAAACCCCTTATGCAAGAGTCAACCAGCATCTTCACTTTTTCATCCCTCACGCTGGTAAACTCTGGAACAATCTTCCTTCATCTGTATTTCCTCCTGCCTACGACTTGAACTCTTTCAAGAGGAGGGTATCAGGACACCTCTCCTCCCGAAATTGACCTCTCTTTTTGGACACTCCTTTGACCTCTTTTCAGAAGCAGTAAGTAGCGGGCTTTTTTTATATATTTTTCTTTGCGCCCTTAAGATGTATGTAAAAAAAAAAAAAAAAAAAAAAAAAAAAGAGGATTTGCACAAAATTTCAGCTTGGTCGGTTAGATGGGAGTTACCCTTTAACGTAGACAAGTGCCAGGTCCTTCAAGTTGGAACAAGAAATAAAAAAGTTCGATTAGGAAATGCGCGGCGTTAAACTCACAAGCGTTCAATGTGTTAAGGACCTGGGGGTCAAAATCGCGTCAAAACTCAAATTCTCACAGCAATGCATCGATGCAGCAAATAAAGCGAACAGAATGTTGGGCTTCATTAAAAGAAACTTTATATTCAAGAATAAAGATGTAATACTTCCGCTCTACTGTAGTTTAGTCAGACCCCACTTGGAATATGCGGTATAGTTTTGGTCTCCCCACCATGCAAAGGACATTGCTAAATTAGAAGGTGTTCAGCGTCGGCAACAAAAATATCCCTCCTTGTGCATGCAACAAATCCTACGAAGAAAGGCTTTCCACCCTTAACATTTTATCTCTTTAGAAACGTCGCCTCCGAGGAAAACTGATCGAATGTTTTAAAATACTTAATGGTTTCACGAATGTAGACAGATCAAAATTGTTTATGATCGATGATATTTTACGAACGAGGAACAGTGGCATAAAACTCAAGTGTAGACAAGTAAATTCAGACTGCACCAATTTTTTCTTCACCAACGTTGTAGTACGAGAATGGAATAAGCTCCCACCTTCAGTGGTCCAGTGTAACACGATTGACTCCTTTAAAAACAAGCTCGACCGTCACTTCCTTGAACTTAATATTAACTAGAGTAGAAATGCAACGTTTTGGAGCCATCTGATTAATGTAGAATCACTTAGGTTTAAGGACAGGCCACCTAGTCTGGACCATGGGGTCTGTGTGGTCTTAATTTCTATGTAAATCTCTCTCTCCGGAACCGGGAGCACCGTCATCATGACTCGTAACTAACCGCTGCCGGAACTGATGACATATGTCTTCTCACCTACAGGGATATTGGTATCAAGTTTCCTGGTGGTACGCTGGGGGCCGGCGCGTGGGGACAGCTGTTGCGGGATCTGGCCGCAGGTGGCCTGAGGTGGGGGGTCATTAGTGTTCCACGCACTACAATCCCTGAAAACGAAGCGGAACAGCTGAACGACCTCATTGAGTCTCTGTTGTTGGGTGGCCTTAGCAGGTATGCGTGTGTGTGTGTGTGTGTGTGTGTGTGTTGGGCTCTTTCGTTTACCAACTCTTTTCTGTATACTCTCCTTTCGCTCCTACATAATTTAGTTTGATGTTAGAAGGGTGATATTCTTGGTGCGAATATTTCAAATACTGGTCTTTAAATAAGTGCTTTACATTCGTGGTTTTTGCGGTAGGTAACGCAAAAAATGTAAACACTGTTGGTAAAGAAATAATAAGCCGTCATGGAAAAAGTAATCGATGGCCCTCAAGCAGCGGAGAGGTGAATTGATACCCCGTACGGACTGTAGGGAGTAGGCAGGTAGACACTTGCTGAAGTGTGCAAGCCACGTGTCCCTGGTGAGGTATATACAGGAGGAGAGGGGTACTGCAAACCAAAAGACCCTTTCCGTGTCCTCACTCTGTTTCCCAATTGTCTCATTACCACTGGAGAGTAATTCAGCATGCTTTCTAAAGATAGCTTCGCTTACTTTCCACACCACACACTACATGAACACACTAAAAAAACTATCGTTTCAGTGGGGTCCGACGAATTTCACACTGAACAATCCGGTAATCACGGCAGGGTTGATAAGAGTGCGATCACCCCCACCACCTCAGCACTGCTGGGGAAAGCAGGACAGGACCCCCGTAAGGGAATAATAGAGAGGAAGGGAGACACTGATAAACCAAATATCACCATAATATTAACGGAGTGATTTGAGTGCCACTTGTTTTAGCTTTATATTCACAAATTATTAAACAGTACACAAAGGAACACAAAGGAAGAACAAACAACAGCAGACCTGCTGGTCCGAGGTTGTTTGTGACAAGCTACACTAACTATCTAATCAAAGGTGGAAGATGAAGGACAGCAAAGGCGAAGGCTCCTCCCCACCCCCCCATCCCTCCAGCCAAAGCTGGCAGGAAAGGAAAAAGAACCATGCAGCATGGAAAAACTGCATGGAATTTATGTAGGAAAGAGGAAAGAACTACCATTACTGCTACCACTAACCGGGCAATAAAAGCGGACAAGGACACCAGTATTCGAAAGAACTTAACGTTATTACGACAATGAGTAATATCTTAGTTGCTGGTTGGATTCAAAACACTTGTCTAATCTATTCTTGAAGGCCGTAACTGTTGTACTATCAACGACATCACAAGGTAGAGAGTTCCAAACATTATCAACTCGATTGAAGAAGAAGTGTTTAGCTTCGTGCGACGAGAATCTTTTACCACTTATCTTCAAATTGTGATTTCTTCTTGTTCTATTTGATCGATCAATTGTAAAGTAATCTTCCGCATTAATATCACTGAATCCTTTGAACATTTTAAACACTTCTATTAGATCGCCTCGCATTCTTCGTTTTGATAGGCTGAATAAATTTACTTCTTTAAGCCTTTGTTCATATGACAAATTTCAACCTAGGAATCATCTTTGTTACTCTTCGTTGGACCCGTTCCAACTTTTCTATGCCTTTTCTGTAGTAGGGAGACCAAAACTGTACACAGTACTCTAGACGGGGTCGAACCAATGAATTATACAGTTTTAATATTACTTTTTCCGATTTATTATTAAAGACTCGTCCGATGAAGCCAACCAATTTGTTTGCAGTTTTAACTACCTCTGAACAATGCTGACCGGGCTTTAAATCGCTTGATATAGTGATTCCAAGATCCTTTTCTTTACTTACTGCAGAAAGTTGTTGGCCATTCATTACGTACCGAACGCGATTGTTATTTTTTCCGATGTGCAACACTTTACATTTCTCAACGTTAAATTTCATTTGCCATTGATTGGCCCAACGTGCAAGTCGATCTATATCTGATTGTAAAGCTTCTTCGTCGAGTATCGCAGTTACTTTACTAGCAATTTTTGTGTCATCAGCAAATTTTGATACTTTGCAAATGAGCCCATCATCGATATCATTAACATAAATTAAGAAGAGCATGGGGCCAAGCACTGATCCTTGAGGTACGCCGCTTTTGACATCGAGCCAGTTAGATGTAACACCGTTTAGAACTACTCTCTGTTTCCGCTCAGAGAGCCAGTCCGCAAGCCAATTGTGAATACCGTGCGCCAATAGTTTGCTGAGCAATCGTTGGTGTGGGACCTTATCAAATGCCTTTTGAAAATCCAAATATATGATATCTACTGATCTGCTTTCATCGAACACCTCAAAAATATAGTGAAAAAAATCAAGTAAGTTAGTCAAACACGAACGTTTACTACGGAAGCCATGTTGCGAATTATTTATTATATTATTTTCTTCGAAGAATTTCACCATATTGTCGCGAATGATAGTCTCCATTAACTTACAAACAATAGATGTCAGGCTAATTGGTCGATAGTTTCCTGGATGAGACTTGTTCCTTTTGAAAATTGGTGTGACATTTGCAATTTCCTTCCGACGGGAACTTTTCCAGCTGTTAAAGATTTATTGAATATGATGGAGAGCGGTTTACAAATTTGATGTTGGATTTCTTTTAAGACCCTAGGTAATTTTGTCTCGACCAGGAGCTTTGCTTACTTTAATCTTTTCAATTGTGCGTAAATGTCACTTTCTACGATGAGCACGCCACTTAACATCTTTTCGGTCCTTCTAACCTCCGGCGGTTGAGGTGATAAACAATCTTCGTCGGTAAATACGGATGCGAAAAGTTATTTAGGATTGTAGCCATGTCATTTTCATCGTTCGTGTGGTTACCATTTTCATTAGCAAGCGGTCCGATACCACAAGTGAGTGACTTTTTATTATTTACATAGCTGAAAATTCTTTAGGATTAGATTTACTTGTTTCCGCTATATATTCTTCAAGATTTTTCTTGCTTCGTTTTATTAATTTCTTGGTTTCGCGGCGAATTCTGTCCAACTCTAGTTTGTCAGCCTCGCTCTGAGATGATATGTACCTACTGTATACGCGTTTTTTAAGAGATAGGCTATTTTGAATTTCGTTATTCCACCATTTGGGTTTCTTCTTAGAAGCTGAACGTCTGTTACGATAGGGTACGCATATGCTTATGGCATTGTTCAATATTGTGGTGAAGTCCCCCCAAGATTTATCAATATCTGTTTCCGCCGTGATTTCAGTCCAGTCAGAATTATTTAGAATTGATCGGAGTCTTACGAAATTCGCTCTCTGATAATCAGGCACCTTTTCTTTACTAGGAGTTACTTTACTTTCTTTCATATTGATGCTGAATGTGATTGTTCGGTGATCGCTAGAACTAAAAACTGGACCAACATTTACTTCGTTAACTAGATCAGCTGTCGTTGAAAAGATAAGGTCAAGTATATTATTTTCCCGAGTCGGTTCTTGAACGTGTTGATGTAAATCACTTTCTAGTAAATTTGTGTACAGGTCGAGCCCTGTATGACAGTTCAACGGTTCACCCCATCTTTTGGTCGATATCAAGAGTCTGCCTTGGCGGTCTGTAGATAAGTCCAATTACTATTTTACGAGATTTATTTTTAATTTCAATGAAGACCGTGTCTACATTGGTTATAATATCTGTTTTCACGGATACTGGATGGAGAGAGTTGTGGATATAAAAGATAACGCCTCCACCCTGTCTGTTATCTCTTTCATGACTAAAAATGGTATTACCCGGTAATCTATATTCCGCAATGAAATCTCTATTTGAAGTGTCTATCCAAGATTCTGTGACTCCGATGATGTGATAATGATTTGTAGCTGCGAGGACTTCTAAGTCTTCAAATTTGTTACGTAGGCTACGAGCGTTTACATAGCAAGCTTTAATGTGATTCGAGTCGGGAGTTTTGCGGGTTGAGTGCACCCTTACGGTGGAGCTGCTGGTGTTCTCGCCTCCGCGTTTTTTGGCTTTCGAAGAGCCACTTGGTCACAGAGCAGCCTCCCGAAACGGGCTGCTCCAACAGGGTTTAAGTGAATGCCATCAGGAAGGAACAAGTCTGAGTCGTAGTAAAAATTGTTCCACAAGTTAGCGAACTGGACGTTTTCTTGTGAGCAAAGGGACTGAAGTCTGTTGTTTGTGCTGAAGGCCTTACTGTAAAAGCTAGATTCGGCACCGACCCTCGGGAGGATTCCTGAAATTATGATGTTACCGGCATCCGTTTTACGTTTATACTGCTTGATCATGCGGCGGTATTTCTCAAGCAGTTCCTCAGAAAGGGTTGTCTTTACGTCATTTGTCCCCGCGTGAATGACAAAGAGGGTGTTTCGGTCGGCATTTCTCGTGACATCTTCGCACGCTGCGGTGATGTCGTCCAGTCTGGCACCTGGATAGCAGTAACGTTTTCTGCGGCCGTTTGATGAACGACCACAGAACTCAACCAGCTGGCCACGCACCATGGAGTCCCCAACTAGGCGAGTCTCGAACTCATCCTCCATGGTGTCTGCCAGCACCTGGAACCTATTGAAGGTAGTGGTGGTCAGTAGATCCTTGGTTGCCTGCTTCGGTTTGGCTCCATTCCTTACAGGTTGGAACCCGACATCCTGTGAAGCAGGAAGAGAAGCGTTAAGTGGGGCAGGCTGGAAGTTGTCCTGTGAGGCAGGTTGGGAGTTAGCCTGTGAAGCAGGCTGGGGTTAGCCTGTGAGGCAGGCTGGGGTCAGCCTGTGAGGCAGGCTGGCGGTTGTTCTGTGAGGCAGGCTGGTGGTTAGCCTGTGAGGCAGGCTGGGGGTTAGCCTGTGAGGCAGGCTGGGGTTAGCCTGTGAGGCAGGCTGGGGTTAGCCTGTGGGGCAGGCTGGGAGTCAACCTGTGAGGCAGGTAACACGTCCTCCCGTGAAGCAGGAGGGTCGTCTGGAGAGGGCACAATCTCAGTGGAGGGCCTCTCCACCATCGATGGTGGAGTCACTGCCACATTAGTTAAAACAAATTCCTGAAGGGCTACAAATTTCTTTTCAAGATCATTGTGCTTGACTTTCCATTCACTCACAGCCTTCTGAAGATGTAATCTTTGAACGCAGAGGCGGCAAGTTTTACTCAGCTGGAAGAACTGAGCTGCAAAACGTCCGGGACAGACGTCACACTTAAGGTTCGAAGGCATTGTTAGAAATTTAAGCGAGTTAACAGTTTGGACAGATATTAAAAGCGCTTTCGAAATAACTTAAATTGTGACCATAAATTGAATTGTATAAAAATTGTGCATGGAAAATAGATACTGCTGTGTTAGATGCCTCCAACACTGGGAGTTCGCTCCCACAGGGTCTTGAAAACGCCTCAAAGACCAATCGCTTGTCCTGAGCCTCGGTCACGAGAGAGACTTTCACAACCCGCAATGCTCATATGATATACGTAACAGCGGTCGGTAGAAGCATTCTCCTATGTCAGAGACAAAAACGACCATCAACGCATGTAGATATAGTTCAGTTCATAATGTGCCATCCTGGAACTAATGCTTCCACTGAACGTGTATTTTCTTTCATGAACAAGTTATGGGCATCTGAAAAAAAAAAAAAAACTCAAAAGGCAACGCCAAAAGCATTGCTGGTAAGAAAAATAAAGTTTAAACAGAAATGCATGGACTTCTGAGGGTTGTTTCAATCTACTCCTGGGCTACCCTTCTCTCTTGTGCTGCCTCAATGCCTAATAAAAAGTTGAAACTTTGCGCGCGGGCGTTTTGTCAAACATGTTGGTATAATGACTCGCCAATAATTATTAGAGAATTAATCTTATTGGGTGCATTCCATGATTGTTTCGAAACAAGCGAATACCGTGACTCGAGTAGTGCGTGCTATCCCAGGGAAGCCAATGCCAACGTTATCTTACCATTTGGGTGATAAGTCAGGTTTAGAATCCACTATAAATCTATCATAAGGGTTATTTAAGTTTTACGTAACCTCCTAATCCTAAGTTAGGGTAGGCGGTGGCTGAACAGATAGCAAGACGGCCCCGCGTTCAGGAGGACGCGAGTTCAATCCCCGACCGGTGCCACCAAGCTGGGATTTTTCAACCGCCGCCGAGTGGCTTAAAACTACCCACATTTTTTTTTTTTTTTTTTTTTTTTTACGTCGTTGCCTGTTGCGCCGGTAGGCATCTTCCTGGTGGGGCCTGATGGTCGGCCCAAGACTTCTTCCAGGTGGGGCCTGATGGTCGGCCCAGCCCGTTCTGGCGCAGGCGAGTGTTTTTTTTATAGTGGCGCCATCTTGCATTGGCTCATGCTGCCCCCCGGAACTCGTTCTTGATTCGCTTGGACAGCTTCCTCTAGAGTCCGGGTTGATGGGTGGTCTTCAGGACAGCATGTGGGTAGTTTAAAGCCACTCGGCGGTGACTGAAAAATCCGAGTGGTAGCGTGGGGATTCGAACCCGCGTCGTCCATCACGCGGTGAATGTGGACCCAGTACGTTACCAGTTCGGCCACCACCTATCAACCCGGACTATAGATTCTAGGATTAAAGATGAGCTCCGGGAGGGCAGCATGAGCCAATGCAAGATGGCGACCATCAGGACCCACCGGGAAGAAGCCTTGGACCGACCATCAGGATAAACCGGGAAGAAGCCTACCGGCGCAATAGGCCAAGATGTAAAAAAAAAAAAAAAAAAAAAAAAAAACTGACAGCAATCTCTACTCTTTTCCCTCCTCGTCTCTAACCTAAATTTCAATCCAGAGTTGAATGTTGTGTCTACATACTCAACTATACCACTGGCTCTCGTGCCCAGGATCTTCATTCTTCAGAATTCCCTACCATCTGGCTCTATTACCATTCTATTACTAGATATATCAGTGCTTTCTATCGCTCACCTAACTCTACCAGCTATGTAAATTTTTTTGACTTTTTCAACTCCAAAGAGAAGCACATCTTGATTCACTCTCCTTTGCTGTTTTAATATTCACCAGCTTTGGCTCTCATCCTTTCACTGACCAGCCTGATACACAAATCCACAACTTTTCTTTCCTCAATGATCCAGAACAGTTGGTTCAACACTCTACACGTACACGTATCCCCGACCTCCTTCGACACACGCCCAACATTCCATACCTTTTACTAAATAATGTCCTCATTTACAGAGGGAAAGAAAAACTACCTCTAGGAGTTCTGTACAAGCCACCCAACCTAAACAGGCAGGAAACGAGTATATTACTTCAGGAGATTGGCAGGGCGAGTAGGAATAAAAATATCTGCGTAATGGGGGACTTTAATTATAGGAATATAGACTGGGAAGACCTAGTGGGTGACCTGGAAGCCGAGGATTTTCTTGAAGTTATACAAGATAATTTCCTTGAGCAGGTAGTTACTGAGCCTACCAAAGGAGATAACATATTAGACTTAGTCCTAACTAATAATGGAAACTTGCTACATAAGTTGGAGGTGGGCGGAGAGTTAGGAAATAGTGACCACAGAACGGTTCGTTTTAGCTTAGACTAGGAGGCAACCCGCGAACCAAACACAGTGGTAGTGCCAGATTTTAGAAGAGCAAATTACAAGGGGCTTCGAAGACATCTTGAAGTGGTAAACTGGGATAATTTAGGATTCATGAGGGCCAGAACTGTGGGTTGGAGCCAGGAGAACCAGATAGAAATGTCTTACAATAATTTAGTTAGAGTAATAGTTGAAGGGCAAGGACAGCATATACCACATCGAACACTTATAAAATAAAACAATGACCCAAGTGGATGACTCGTGGACTAAAACACGAGATAAAGTTAAAGAAGGGAATTTATCAGAAAATAAAGAATGGTGAAACAAATCTCAGGGGCCGGTATGTCGAACTTATAGATTAGTGAAGATAAAAAACCAGGATAGCAAAATTAACTATGAGATCAAAGTAGCAAATGAGGCGAAAAGTAATCCCAAGGGCTTCTTTCAGATGTATAGAACAAAAACAAGGAAGAAAATTGGACCGCTGAAAACAAACACAGGGGAGCTAGTATAAAATTACGAAAATATGAGCACATTGTTGAACGACTACTTCCTTTCAGTATTCACTAAAGAGGATCGAACGACTAGTCCGGAAAGGGTTCAGGTGAACGAGGGCGGGGATGGCGATAAATTGAGGGATATAATCATTACCAGGCAAGTAGTTCAGGATGAGATAGATAAGCTTAAGAAGAATAAGTCGCCAGGTCCTGGCGGGATATTTCCGAGGGTATTAAAGGAATTTAGTGATGTACTCAGTGATCCACTAACCGACATCTTTAAGATGTCGGTAAATACTGGTTAAATGCCCAGCCTATGGAAAGTAGCTAATGTGACGCCGATTTTCAAAACGGGGGACAGGTCAGCTGCTTCAAACTATAGCCCAATTAGCTTAACATCGGTTATAGACAAGATGCTGGAGTCCATAATAGCCAGGAACATTCGGGAGAGCATCTAGAGAAACATAGCTTAATTCACGACTAGCAGCATGGGCTCACGAAAGATAGCTCATGTCTCACCAATATCTTGTCCTTCTACAATAAAGTATTTGAGGCGATAGACAGAGATGAAAATTATGATGTAATCTATCTTGATTTTAGTAAAGCGTTTGGCAAAGTTCCTCACCAACGACTATTGCTTAAATTATAGGCTCACGGTGTAGAGGGTAAAGTTTTGAACTGGGTCAAGGCGTGGCTTAGCAATAGGAAGCAGAGTGCAAATCAATGGTAAAAGATCTGACTGGGGATGTGTTACGAGTGAGGTCCCACAAGGTTCGGTATTTTCCTCTAAACCTCACCTTCTCTTCCTCACCGAGACACAGGTTTCTGAGGCTACTGACAGCAACCTCTACTCTGTTCCCTCCTACTATCTCTATCCTAAATTTCAATCCAAAGCTGGATGTTGCGTTTACGTGCGCAACAACATCACTTGCTCTCGTGCCCACGACCTTGACTCTTCTGAATTTTCTTCTATCTGGCTAAGACTTCATTGTCATTCTATTACTAAATTCATCTGTGTTGTTTATCTCTCACTTAACTCTATTAACTATGTAAAATTCTTTGACTATTTGCACTCTAAAGTGGAGCACATATTGACTCACTCTCCCTTCGCTGAAATCTCTATCTTAGGAGATTTCAATGTTCACCACCAGCTTTGGCTTTCATCCTCTTTCACTGACCAGCCTGGTGAACAAGCCTACAACTTTGCTCTCCTCAACGACCTAAAGCAGTTGGTTCGGCACCCTACTCGTATTCCCGACCGTCTTGTAGACAGGCCCAACATTCTAGACCTCTTCCTTACCTCTAATCCTTCTGCTTACTCTGTTAAACTTTTCTCTCCGTTGGGCTCCTCCGATCACAACCTTATTTCTGTATCCTGTCCTATCGCTCCTGTACATCCTCTGGACCCACCGAAGAGGCGATGCTTCTGGCATTTTGCTTCAGCTCGGTGGGACGACCTGAGGATGTACTTTTCCGATTTCCCGTGGAATGATTATTGCTTCCAGGAGAGAGACCCCTCTGTGTGTGCCCAGCGCATCACAGAGGTAATTGTCTCTGGAAAAGAGGCATACATTCCACGTTCTTTCTCTACTCCCAATGCTAAAAAACCTTGGTTTAATCATGCTCGTTCTCGTGCTATTAAAGATAGAGAGGCAGCTCACAAAAGGTTCCAGAGCCTTCGAACACTCGCTTACTTTAACCTTTACATTTCAGCCCGGAATCGTGCCAAATCTATTCTCCGACTTACCAAAACTTCTTATATCAATAGAAAATGTCAACATCTTGCTTCTTCTAATTCTTCCCGTGACTTCTGGCATCTAGCCAAAAATATCTCCTCCAATTTCACTTCTTCCTCTTTCCCACCTCTCCTTAACCCTGACGGCAGCACGGCCGTCTCATCTGTCTCTAAGGCTGAACTCTTTGCTCAGACTGTCTGTAAGAACTCCACCCTGGACGATTCTGGGCATATTCCTCCTACTCATCCCCCCTCTGACTCCTTTATGCCTGTTATTAAAATTCTCCCAAATGATTTTTTCTATGCCCTCTCTGACCTCAACTCTCAGAAGGTTTATGGACCTGATGGAGTGACTCCTATTGTCCTTAAAAACTGTGCTTCCATGCTGACACCCTGCCTGGTCAAACTCTTTTGTCTCTGCCTATCGACATCTCCCTTTCCTTCCTGCTGGAAGTATGCCTTTGTACAGCCTGTGCCTAAGAAGGGTGACCGTTCCAATCCCTCAAACTACCGCCCTATAGCTTTACTTTCCTGTCTATCTAAAGCTTTTGAATCAATCCTTAACCGGAAGATTCAAAAGCACCTTTCCACTTCTAACCTTCTATCTGATCGCCAGTATGGGATCTGCAAGGGGCGTTCTACTGGTGATCTCCTTGCCTTCCTAACTAACTCTTGGTCATCCTCTCTTAGCCGTTTCGGTGAAACCTTTGCTATTGTGCTGGACATATCAAAAGCTTTTGATTGGGTCTGGCACAAATCTTTGCTTTCGAAACTACCCTCATACGGTTTCTATCCTTCTCTCTGTACCTTTATCTCCAGTTTCCTTTCTGACCGTTCTATTTCTGCTGTGGTGGACGGTCACTGTTCTTCCCCTAAACCTATTAACAGTGGTGTCCCACAAGGTTCTGTCCTATCTCCCACTCCCTTTCTGTTGTTCATTGATGATCTTTCCAAAACGAAATGTCCTATCCATTCTTACGCCGATGACTCTACTCTGCATTATTCAACTTAGTTTAATAGAAGACCCACTCCACAGTTACTTAACGATTCAAGGCTGGAGGCAACAGAACGCTTAGCCTCAGACCTTACTATTATTTCCGATTGGGGCAAGGGGAACCTGGTGTCCTTCAACGCCTCAAAAACACAGTTTCTCCACCTATCCACTCGACACAATCTTCCAAACAACTATCCCCTCTTCTTTGACAACACCCAGCTATCACCTTCTTCAACACTAAACATTCTCGGTCTATCCTTAACTCAAAATCTCAACTGGAAACTTCATATCTCATCTCTTTCTAAAGCAGCCTCCTCTAGGCTGGGCGTTCTGTACCGTCTCCACTAGTTCTTCTCCCCCGCACAGTTGCTATCCATTTACAGGATGTATGCATCTCATGTGTTGGGGGGGAGGGGTCCACTCACACAGCTCTCCTTGACACAGTGGAGTCAAAGGCTCTTCGTCTCATCAGCTCTCCTCCTCATACTGATAGTCTTCTACCTCTCAAATTCCGTCGCCATGTTGCCTCGCTTTCTATCTTCTGTCGATATTTTCATACTGACTGCTCTTCTGAACTTGCTAACTGCAAGCCTCCCCCCTCCCCCGGCCCCGCTGCACACGACTTTCTACTCATGCTAATCCCCATACTGTCCAAACCCCTTATGCAAGAGTCAACCAGCATCTTCAGTCTTTCATTCCTCACGCTGGTAAACTCTGGAACAATCTTCCTTCATCTGTATTTCCTCCTGCCTACGACTTGAACTCTTTCAAGAGGAGGGTATCAGGACACCTCTCCTCCCGAAATTGACCTCTCTTTTTGGACACTCCTTTGACCTCTATTCAGGAGCAGTGAGCAGCGGTTTTTTTTTTTATATTTTTCTTTGTGCCCTTGAGCTGTCTCAGTAGCTGTAAAAAAAAATAGGTCCACTTTTGTGTATTATTTATTTCAATGACTTATATACAGGAATTAGTAGAGATGTCAGTAAGTTTGCAGATGATACCGAGATCGTTAGAGTAATTGAGTCGGGTCAGGACGCTAGTATTCTCCAGGATGAACTAAACAGATTGTTTTATTGGGCGGATAAATGGCAGATGGAGTTCAATGTAGGCAAGTGCAGTAATCTAAGTGTATGTAAGAACAACCCCTCATATAACTATTGCTTAAATGACACTCTTATAAGCAGGTCTAGGTGCGAGAGGGATTTAGGGGTCTTAGTTAGCTCTGATCTCCGTCTAAGGGCACAATACATTCAAGCTAGAAATCGAGCAAATAGGGTACTGGGATTTATTTCAAGGAGCGTAAGCAACAGAGGCGCCGAAGTCTTCTCAAACTATATTTAGCATTAGTTAGACCTCATCTTGACAATGCGGTTCAGTTCTGGTCACCTTACTATAGAATGGATATCAAAATGTTAGAATCGGTGCAGAGGAGGATGACTAAGATGATTCAGGGGTTGAGAAACTTGCCATACGAGGAAAGACTCAAACAGTTAAACTTGCATCCTCTAGAAAGGCGAAGGGTGCGTGGAGACATGATCGAGGTTTATAAATGGATGAAGAGTGTTACCCTTTTTTAAAGGTGTTTACTTTTTAATGTGATTTGTGTTAAGTGTTAATTTTAAGTTTAGGGCGCGAATTGTTATCTCACCTCAGGTCCGGTGTACCGTTGCCTGCTTTCTCCAGTTGATTGTAGTAAGTGAGATAACACAATAGTCTTTGAGTTAAGTGATGTGTGGCCGAGCGGTAGCCGTTACAAGTTCACTTTAGTTCTCTCTTTCACATGGATATTAAAACATACGAATGTACTTTAAGTATATTAACATTATTATACAAAAGTTTACAGTTTAAGTGAGCGAGTCGCACGAAATCAGAGACAGCCACACCACAAGGCGCAGGGCAGCGGAGCACCGCACGCCTGCCCGTCACCCGTTGTTCGCCCGTTTTATTTGCTTGTAGTTCGTCCGGAAGGGTGTGGGTTCCGGTTGATGACCGCTGATGAAAATCATCATTTGCTGATCCTAGTGTCAGTTCATCACAGCTTCCCACGGCCAAAAGAGAGACGTGTTGTTAAACATCCTGTTGTGCGACATCGTCCGGGTGGCGTCACACGTACAGTCATACATTCACATGTACATTATAATATACACATTACATCGCTCGGTTTCCTAAAAGTCGCGACCTCGCGGCTCACCCGATCTTTAAAAGCAGTGTACCTACCCATGTTACAGTCGCACAATGTGTACTCGTAAAACGAGGTCCTGTTATGGTTGCATTAAAAAATATATACAAGTCAGAGTCCGCCTAACGATACAACGTCGGGAAATGCCAATGATAATAAAAACAATCATGGACGTAACAATAAATGGGCAAAGTACATACAGGGCGAGGTAAACAGGGTTAGAGTCGTGGACATGGAAGCTCAGTACTATTCCGAGAAAACAAAATAATAGCTCGAAAAATTATTTACATGATACATCCTAGAAAAATTAAATTGACGAAACTATCATTAGGATACATGGTAATGGAGCTATTTGGAATGGTAAAAAGAAAAAGGAACAATCCTTGAAGAAGATCTGCTACACACTGAACCTTCGAGTCACAACTGGACACAAAACTGTCGCAGAGAAACACTCATCCGTTGCGTGACAATTAATTGCTAGTGTCGTTACCCTCGGCACGCCTTCGAGACGGGTGGGGTTTACAACAATAGATAAGGTTGTGTGAAAAGAGGTAATGTTATCTGTAGAGTTTCCTAATAGTTACAATGTGATAACAAGGACAAGTCTGGAGAACCTTAGAAGCATCGGCAGTCAGCACCACTAACTCCTAATACTCCGTTTTTCAGGTCTACAGTACTATAAAAGAAAATCCTGTCACCAAGTTGTGAAATCACGGTTGTAACAAATCTCACTGAAATATATAATTCCAGCATAATTGATTAAAGTAATTCCAGCATTAATAAACATCAAATGAAAAAGACAAATTTCCACCTATCCCTCGATCGTAATGAACGTGGATGACTGACATCTGTGACGCCAAAAATAATTCCCGTAACGGGTAACAGTGGTATGTCAAGTAAGGGTAAGTAAGACTTGTCTGCTTACTTCCAAAGCTTACAGATATTCACATGCTGGTTACAATAAAAGTTAGGGACAGCATCTACTCAAGTTAAGTCTGTCAGTGCAGAGAAAAAGTATGTTTTAAGCAGAAGCACATGAGGTTCAAGGTTAAATTGTACCTATCCCTATGTTAGTCTACACCCTCCGTTATTACGGCTCCAATTAAATTAAGAAGACTGACTGCCTTGCATCAACTCAGCAATAAAAGAAAATAGTGGGTTAGAGTGAAAAGTATTACTCAAGCATTCCCCTTCTCGCATGAAAAATATGCAGGCAAAAGCTTAGGAACCAAACATAAATTAGTAGATGCGAGGATGCAGGTTATAGTCGTGTGGTGGAAAGATGGACAAAGCAGCGTCAGGCTGAACCTCAAGCCAGTGCTAGTCTTTGGAGACGATCACTATGCACCATTCTATGCAAAAAAAAAAAAAAAGATCGTAAAGCTCAAATTTCCAACCACCTATTTATCTGACTATTTCTGCCTAAACCACAGGTAAAAGAACACACCAAGGATTTTTTTTTTTTTTTATTACCGCTGGTGACACCCAAAAAAAAGGTTTAGGTCAGAGGGTCGAAGGCCCCCCTCCCCGACGAACGTGTCGACGGCAAAAGAAGCTTCAAAAAGGACCCCAAATTACTTTAAATGCCATAAAAGTTGGCTGATAAAACCGTGTAGGTTGCCAGTGGGGCTGTAGTCAAGGGATACTGCACTCCTTCGAAAAGGAACTTTAAGGACAATCATGTACATAAGAAACTCTAGTAATAATCCAGCATTAGCTACAGAAATGGTTTCTCCATCTGTCCAGTTTCCTTGTTTAAAACACGAGATCAAATCAATAGATAGCCTATAGGCGTCCACTGGCCTGTTAAAAAGGCCACTCGTTTGCAGTGTCCACAGCAAAATTTTTACCCTTTACGAGGCTGTGTTGCCCATCTTCCCCAAATGTTTCAAGAAAAAGTGACCGAAACGTATCATAATCCTTCCGTCCAGTGAACGCGCTCCTGTTTATGAGGGCCGTCGTTCCCGTTCCCGGGATTGACCTTCGAGCGGCTGAGAGATATTTTATCTCCCGGATCTGACACGAATGAAACGTCCATGACAATCTCACTTTGAAACAAGAAGTCCCTGGCCGAATAATCTGCCTCCCTTGCTACCCTGCGAAAGGCCTAACTGCTGTTGCTGTTAGCGGGTGATTAGGGGCAGAAGCCATTGTGGGATTAGTAAGGTAAGTAAATACCTCTTGGTTGCACATGCAGCGTCGGAGGAGCAAGCACCCTTTGAAGACTGCTACACTCCTTACATGAGAATAGTTACCGTTATCCTTGACGGCACTGTTCTTTCTCTCTACCCACCCCTCATAGTCCTCGGGTCAGGTTTCTCTGCCATTAAAAGAGTTACTAGTAAAATGAGGAGTAAAATGGTTAAAGATAAAAAATATTGCTGCAAAAATAAGTAAAGTAATAATCATTCACCGCTAAGTATGTGCTCACTCCTCCCCGATGCTTTTAAAATGCATAATAAAAGAGGAAAAAGAATAATGAGTGAGGCTTAGCAAGACAAAACTTCTCGACTGTGCAATAAAACACAAAAAGAAAGGAGAAAAGAAAATGAATGATTATACATAAAATGCGTAACAATGTTACTCAAGAAAAATATTAAACATCCACACGCCAGAAAAATCAACAGCTGAAAAATCTAATAGATTAGATACGGCCCCACACGCCTTACCACGTGAACATAATAATAGTAATGCACCTGAAATAATGTTGCAAGTGGTGTAATTACTGAAACCGTATCAATGAGTGTCAGCTATAATGTGTTAAAAACCTCGAAGACAGCAACTCGATACCCCACTACTCAGCACGCTCGCGTCCTTCGCCTCGCCGGTGACAAGGGCAGGGCTGCAGGGGTGGCAGGGTCTGCCGTCCCCCGTCTGGTAGCGGGGAGGGTTTGGCTCGAGCAGACAATATACGCCTACCAGTCACCCTCAAAGGTCCGAGTTGCCTGGCGAAGATAAGTGCGCACCTACGACGAGTTGTGTCGTAGGAAGAAACAAGTGCCGAGACACCTCCAATGGAACTTGGTTGTGTGGAGGTGCGGGGCGGGGCGTGGTGTGCTCTCGGGTGCGGCTGTGTGCTGACTCGACTCATGGAGCAGGAAGCTCGCGCGCTGCCTCAGCAGAACGCTTGGTACACGCTTCACTGTCTCTGCCCTCACACACCGTCACTGAAGTTACGGTTGAGAGAGAGATATAACAATTCGGAGTAGTTCGTAACCACGCTGCACATCATTTATGTTAACGACTTTTAAGCGTCATTTTTAACGTGGTTAATGTAACGTGTTACGTTTAAGTTTAAGGCGCGAACTGCTATCTCACGTCAGGTCCGGTGTACCGTTGCCTGCGTTCTCCAGTTGATAGAAGTCATGAGACAACACAATAGCCTTTTAGTTAAATGATGTGTGGCCGAGTTCACTTTAGTTCACTTTAGTTCTCTTTAGTTCTCTCTCTCAGGTTAATACAATAACCAAATGTATTTTAACTATATTAACAGTTGTACTACATAAGGTTTACAGTTTACGTGAGAGAGACGCACGAAATCAGAGACAGCCACACCGCTGCAGGGCGCGGGGCGGCAGAGCACCGCTCGCCTGCCCGTCACCCGTCTTCTGTACCTCTTCCGCGTTGTTCGCCCGTTTTATTTGCTTGTAGTTCGTCCGGAAGGGTGTGGGTTCCGGTTGATGACGGCTGATGAAAGTCATCATTTGCTGATCCTAGTGTCAGTTCATCACAGCTTCCCACGGCCAAAAGCACGACGTGTTGTTAGACATCCTGTTGTGCGACACCGACCGGGTGTCGCCACACGTACAGTCATACATACACATGTACATTATAATATACACATTACATAGGTTTCTGAGGAAGCGCTCCTGTCTCTCCTCGGCTCTCTCTCTCTCTCTCTCTCTCTCTCTCTCTCTCTCTCTCTCTCTCTCTCTCTCTCTCTCTCTGCCTTTCTGCCTCTCTCTCCGCCAATCTCTCTGCCTTTCTGCCTCTGTCTTTGCTTCTTTCTCTGACTTTTTGCATGCTTATTTCTGCCTCTTTCTGCCTCTCTCTCTCTGCCTCTTTCTGCCTCTCTCTCTCTGCCTCTTTCTGCCGCTCTCTCTGCTTCTCTCTCTGCCTCTTTCTCTGCCTCTCACTCTGCCTGTCTCTGCTTCTCTCTTTGCCTCTTTCTCTCCCTCTGTCTCTGCCTCTGTCTCTGCTTCTCTCTGCCTCTCTCTCTCTCTCTCTCTCTCTCTCTCTCTCTCTCTCTCTCTCTCTCTCTCTCTCTCTCTCTCTCTCTCTCTCTCTCTCTCTCTCTCTCTCTCTCTCTCTCTCTTTGCCTCTCTCTTTGCCTCTGTCTCTGCCTCTGTCTCTGCTTTTCTCTGCCTCTGCTTCTCTCTCTCTCCGCCTCTGTCTCTGCCTGTCCCTCTGCCCCTGTTTCTGTCTCTCTCTCTCTCTCTCTCTCTCTCTCTCTCTCTCAGATGCAGAGAGAGAGAGAGAGAGAGAGAGAGAGAGAGAGAGAGAGAGAGAGATACATACTAGATATATACATAAATACGGACAAGTAGACAGACAGACAGACAGATAGATTGACAAAACACATGCAAGGAGGAAGAGACATAAAGAAACGGACAGTCATACACATACATAAAGGTAGACAGACACAGATAGACACACATACATACACATAAACGAACACAAAAGCAATAAAAGAGAGAGAGCGAGAGAGAGAGAGAGAGAGAGAGAGAGAGAGAGAGAGAGAGAGAGAGAGAGAGAGAGAGAGAGAGAGAGAGAGAGAGATTGTGAAAGTCACTGGCCGCTGACACACAGGCACAATCAATCCAACTCATATTCTCTCTCTCTCTCTCTCTCTCTCTCTCTCTCTCTCTCTCTCTCTCTCTGAGAGAGAGAGAGAGAGAGAGAGAGAGAGAGAGAGAGAGAGAGAGAGAGAGAGAGAGTCATATTAAAAAAAAACGACGAAGAGGAGCTACTTGTTGAATAACAGAAAAAAACACAAACCACAATATAACCGGGAGGCACATTCGCCAAGTCTGGAACACCTCGTCTCCACGGGAAATTAGGACCAATCGTAGCGCGCGCTCAGCCAGGCCACGTATTGCCAGCTCGTGACGTCATTACTTACCCTTTATTTTCACAGTTTTACCAAATATATGTTAATTATTTTGTGAGAACACACATATTTTCAACAGCTGAGATGTTTATACTGATGTTACTGATGTCTGACACATTATAACAGAGCTGAAACACATAACTAATAACTGTGACAAGCTAAGTTATCTGGGAACACTGACGAAACATCGTCCCTTGCTCCTCGGGCTGTGTTACTTTATTTTCAACAGCTGATATGTTTCTACTGATGTTACTGATGTCTGACATGCTATAACACAGAGCTGGAACACATAACTGATAACTGTGACGAGCTAAGCTATCTGGGAACACTGACGGAACATCGTCGATCCTTTGCTCCTCGGGCCGTGTTACTTTATTTTCAACAGTTGAGATGTTTCTACTGATGTTATTGATGTCTGACACATTATAACACAGAGCTGGAACACATAAGTGATAAATATGACGAGCTAAGTTGTCTGTGGGGGCGTGAGCTGGATACAAGGGGAGCGTGATTCCGTCTGCCAAAAATTGCATTTTTGCATGAAAGACACCCAAACATACACCCACACACCCACCCACCCACACACACACACACACACACACACACACACATACACACACAAACACACACAAACTTCCAGAGAAGAAGTATGTACACATGGAGAAGTATATATCCTTAACCTATCCAAATGTAACAAGCAGTGATACATTACTGAACAAAATTTTGTATCTTTACCTAAAATAATTTTAGACCAATATCCCATCTTTCTGCTCTTTATATGTATGTCAAGTGGAAATACTCCCAGTTCGATCACCATATACCATGTCATTGCCAGTATTCTTATGAACTCCTAATGCTTGTTTTAAAAATTTCATATGCAAAGGCTAACTCTCTAACTCTGTAAAATCCCCAAATGTCTGAAGCATAGGTCAGTACGGGCAACACCGTGGTATTAAATAGTTCAGTTTGCATGCCGGCTGGCAAGTCAAATTTCCTACACTTTCGTATCAGTGAATAGATTGCCCGTGTTGCCTGTTCTTTAAACTCCAGCTCGCCTTTACGGAACCTTCCTTTGTAATTAAATAACACACCAAGATATTTATAGTCTTCCACTACTTCAATGTTTTCACCTCCAAATTCAAATTTGTAGTTATCAATGTTGGCTCTTCCCCTACTAAATATGACTATTTTTGTTTTGTTGCAGTTAAGTTGTAGTTTCCATTGCTTACAGTACAAATTCAAAACAGTCAAGGCTTGCTACATTCCCTTCTCACTATCACACACAATTGTATCACCTGCATACATTAATACCAGAAGTTTTAGGTACGAGTTTAAGAAATCATCACCAATATCTACATTATTACAATTAATATCAAGCAATTTACTTTCAGTATCATTAATTTAAAAAGCAAACAGCAATGACAACAAATTTTCTTCCTGCCTTACCCCTACATTACATATATTTGATGTCTGTTGGTTCAGCATGACACAAGACCTGATGTTGTCATACATGTTTCTGATTAAATTAAATATTTTCCCATTCACCTTTTCTTTCACCAACTTGTACCACAAACCTTCACGCCACACCATATCAAAAGCTTTCTTGTAGTCCACAACAAACAAAAAAGCTTCCTTTTCCTTCAGTTGAACAAATCAACTTTACATTGAGGCAAAAATATATGATCCAGTGTAGAGTACCCATGCCTAAAACCTGCTTCTGTTTCATTAATAATAAACTTAGTATTTGAGTATTCATTAAGTCTCTCGTTAAGTATTGAGGTCAGCAGCTTCCCCATACAACTAAGCAAAGTGATCCCCCAGTAGTTGTTAACATCCTGAGCGTCACCCTTATTCTTATAAAGTGGCACTATTGTCCCAACCAGCCACTCAGATGGCATGACGCCAGTACCAAGTATCTTATTAAACAGCTTAACATATAGGGGAACAAAATCTGTTCAGTACTTTTAATGTATTCATTTAATATCATGTCAGATGTTGGGGATATACTGTTTTTTTTTTTTTTTTTTTTTTAAACATTTATAGCAACCTCTTCGATGGTTATAGGGTCATTAAGTAATGGTGAGAGTTCATTATCTATATTATCATGATCATTTAGAATATTTACTTCATTATTATCAATGTTGTCAATGTAATGGGGATCTGATGGCTCTTTTTCTGACCATTAAGGCTTTTCCAATATTCTTTAGGGTCATCACTTTTGCATTTCCTAAGTTCTTTAATTATGTTTATCTTCTTGTCTTTTATTCTTTTAAGATTTGTTTTGTATTTTCGGCTTTCCTCAATCATGCTGTTAAAGTTTACACTTCCTGTGCAAATGATATATATGTCTAGCTTTATGGTACTCCTTTCTGTCATAACCCTTTACAGTGGCATTGTTGCTCTTTTTGATATATGTTTTTTCTTATGTTGTGGAAAAGTTGAAAGTGCAGGGTCAATCAATATTTGCTTTAATTCCTGGTTTATATCATCTATTGATAAATTATTCAACTTAACTATCAACTCATTTACCTTACACTCACTAACATTCCTCACATATACACCCGTTCTCTCAGCATTCCACTTTCCTGGCCTTTCACTTGCTCTTCTTTGTTCTGCCTCCTGGGCACTCATGCTTACAGCGGGTACATTACTTGGTCCCATAAATTTCATCCTTCCGTGTAATCCACAGTGTACATCAGACAATAGCGGATCATAATCCACTACTCTAAAAACCACCACATACTGCATAACTTCAGGTGAACCTAAGATGTAATCTATAGTTGTATTGTATGTAGTTGTAGGCATGCCAATACCACAGTCTTCCCCCATCATTCCATTAAATATAAACACTTGATGATTTTTACAGTTCAACCAGTTTCCTGCCATTAAAGTTCCTGTCTAGGGTCAGATCTTGGTTTGCCCTGGTCTTAATTATACCAAAATCAGCTACACTTATGTGGGATACCTCGGCAGGCACCCGATCATCATCACCAGCACCAGAGGGAACATCAGACTTAGTGAGAGTATGAGCATTAAAATCACAACAAAGTACAGCATATAGTCATCACTGGTATAAGTTATCATTGTCCAACTCATCAAAGTGCTCTTCAGTGTCATATCTTGAGTGTGAGGGGGATTGTAACCACAGCTTACTACCAACTCCTTACCTAAATCTGCACTCCCTCTGTCTACTGTAATTGAGAGATAGTTAGTATGTGCCTCCACTGAAAGCTAACATTTTTCCTAATGGCTATAAGTAGACACCCAGACTGTGTGTGTGTGTGTGTGTGTGTGTGTGTGTATTTTTGCAATGTGTGTGTGTGTGTGTGTGTGTGTGTGTGTGTGTGTGTGTGTGTGTGTGTTTCTTTGTGAGTGTTTTTATTCATTCCTTTCTATGTGTGTGTGTGTGTGTGTGTGTGTGTGTGTGTGTGTGTGTGTGTGTGTGTGTGTGTGTGTGTGTGTGTGTATTTATTTCTTGCAATGTGTGTGTGTGTGTGTGTGTGTGTGTGTGTATTTTTTTCTTGAAATGTGTGTGTGTGTGTGTGTGTTGCAATGTGTGTGTTTTTATTCTTTTCTTTGAATGTGTGTGTGTGTGTGTGTGTGTGTGTGTGTGTGTGTGTGTGTGTGTGTGTGTGTGTGTATTTATATATTGAAATGTGTGTGTGTGTGTGTGTGTGTTTTTCAATGTGTGTGTATATATTTCTTTCAATGTGTGTGTGTGTGTGTGTGTGTGTGTGTGTGTGTGTGTGTGTGTGTGTGTGTGTGTGTGTGTGTGTGTGTGTGTATTTATTTTGCAATGTGTGTGTGTGTGTGTGTTGCAATGTGTGTGTATTTATTTCTTGCAATGTGTGTGTGTGTGTGTGTGTGTGTGTGTGTGTGTATTTATTTCTTGCAATGTGTGTGTGTGTGTGTGTTTCAATGTGTGTGTATTTATTACTTTCTATCACTGTGTGTGAGTGTGTTTGTGTTTGTGTGTGTGTGTGTGTGTGTGTGTGTGTGTATTTCTTGCAGTGTGTATGTGTGTGTGTGTTGCAATGTGTGTGTGTATTTATTTTATTGAATGTGTGTGTGTGTGTGTGTGTGTGTGTGTGTGTGTGTGTGTGTGTGTGTGTGTGTGTGTGTGTGTGTGTATTTATTTCTTGCAATGTGTGTGTGTGTGTGTGTGTGTGTTGCAATGTGTGTGTGTGTGTGTGTGTGTGTGTGTGTGTGTGTGTGTGTGTGTATTTATTTCTTTCACTGTGTGTGTGTGTGTGTGTTGCTATGTGTGTGTATTTATTCATTTTTTGCAATGTGTGTGTGTGTGTGTGTGTGTGTGTGTGTGTGTGTGAGTGTGTGTGTAATTCACCTCTTGGTCTGCTGCGGGTCTCTCTCGAGACAGCCAGCCGTTCCGCTACGGTGTGTGTATTTCTTGCCATGTGTATATTTATTTATTTATTGCAATGTGCATGTGTGTGTGGGGGGGGGGGGGGTGTATGTGTGTGTGTGGGGTGGGGGGAGGGGTGTCTTTCTTGCAAAAATGCAATTTTGGCAGACGGAATCACGCGCCCCTTGTATCCAGCTCACGTCCCCACAGACAACATAGCTCGTCACAGTTATCACTTATGTGTTCCAGCTCTGTGTTATCATGTGTCAGACATCAATAACATCAGTAGAAACATCTCAACTGCTGAAAATAAAGTAACACGGCCCGAGGAGCAAGGGATGATGTTCCGTCAGTGTTCCTAGATAGCTTAGCTCGTAACAGTTATCAGTTATGTGTACCAGCTCTGTGTTATAGCATGTCAGACATCAGTAATATCAGTATAAACATCTCGACTGTTGAAAATATGTGTGTTCTCACGAAATAATTAACATATATTTGATAAAACTGTGTAAATAAAGGGTAAGTAATGACGTCACGAGCTGGCAATACGTGGCCTGGCTGAGCGCGCGCTGTGATTGGTCCTAATTTCCCGTGGAGACGAGGTGTTCCAGACTTGGCGAATATGCAAGCGGGAGGAGGGAGGGAGAGAGCGAGAGAGAGGGAGGTAGAGGGAAAGAGGCAGGGAGGGGGGAAGAGAGGGGAAGGAGGGAGGCAGAAGCCAATCAGGAGATATCAAAGCGTGACGTCTCTATCAAACACTTTTGTACGCCTCTCAGTTAAGACTCTTCGTTGCTATGGTAATGACGTTCCACTGGCAGGAAAATGGCGTCCGCTGCTCTCTCTCTCTCTCTCTCTCTCTCTCTCTCTCTCTCTCTCTCTCTCTCTCTCTCTCTCTCTCTCTCTCTCTCTCTCTCTCTCTCTCTCTCTCTCTCTCTAGCTGTTCTGGCAGCAAAATGGCGTCCGCTGATCTTGACGACGTTTAGACATGTATCACTAGCTGTTCCGGCCGATGAGCTCCTTCCAACATAGGATGAAAAGGAAGCTGTAGTGGTTATTGTGGTACATAAGGGTGAAATTCAATGAAAGCAATTATATGTTTTTGTTTGGGCCGCCATATTTGCTGATGACGTCATCACAGCACGGAGCTGCAGCGAGCAGTCCGGATTGGGAATCCGGGCTGCGGCGTCACGCGTTTGAGAGCTCTCCCAAACGCAGCTCAGGGGTATTTTATCCAGTATATAAGGCGAGTGGCCTAAAATTACTCAATCAAAGGGCAAAAAATTCCTGGCGGTGCACTCGGGATATAACGTAAAAAAAAAAAAAAAAAAAAAGATCATGAAAGTGTCCGACTTATCCGATATCCGGCTTATTCGGGTCCGACGTAAGCGGGGTTTACTGTGTGTGTGTGTGTGTGTGTGTGTGTGTGTGTGTATATATATATATATATATATATATATATATATATATATATATATATATATATATATATATATATATATATCCATCCATCCATCCTCCCATCCATTTATCCATCTATCTTTCAATCTATCTATCCATCTATCTATCTATTTATCTATCTATCCAGCCAGCCAGCTCTCTCTCTCTCTCTCTCTCTCTCTCTCTCTCTATATATATATATATATATATATATATATATATATATACATACATATATATATATATATATATATATATATATATATATATATATGTATGTATATATATATATATATATATATATATATACATACATATATATATATATATATATATATATATATATATATATATATGTATGTATATATATATGTCTATCTATCTATTCAACGGTGGGTGAGTGGATAGCGTGACGGCGCTGCCTCCAGGACGACGCGTATTTGCGCCCCGGTGCCACACGACGGGATTTTTCAGTCACCTCTGAGTGGCCTAAGACTGCCCACACGTATCCAGAAGACCATCTGTCAACCCGGACTCTAGATTATCTCTCTGAAAGAGAGGGTCAACGATGAGCTCCAAGGGGGCAGTATGAGCCAACAATATGGCGCCACTATAAACACTTGCCTGCGCAACAACGGGCTGGAGCCGACCATCACGCCCTACCAAGAAAGCCTAACGGCGCCATATACGGAGACGTAAAACAAAGAATAATAATAAAGTATATATATATATATATATATATATATATATATATATATATATATATATATATATATATATATATATATATATATATATATATATATATATATATATATATATATATATTTCTCGTGCCCACGACCTTGACTCTTCTGAATTTTCCACCATCTGGCTAAGTCTTCATTGTCATTCAATTACTAAATACATCTGTGCTGTTTATCTCTCACCGACCGTCTTGGAGACTGGCCCAACATACTAGACCTCTTCCTTACTTCTAACCCTTGTGCTTACTTTGTCAAACTGTTCTCTCCGTTGGGCTCCTCCGATCACAACCTTACTTATGTATCCTGTCCTATCGCTCCTTTACATCCTCTGGACCCACCGAAGAGGCCATGCTCCTGGCATTTTTGCTTCAGCTCGGTGGGACGACCCGAGGATGTACTTTTCCGATTTCCCGTAGAATGATTATTGCTTCCAGGAGAGAGACCCCTCTGTGTGTGCCCAGCACATCACAGAGGTGTTCGTCTCTGGAATGGAGGCATACATTCCACGTTCCTTCTCTACTCCTCATGCTAAAAAGCCTTGGTTTAATGATGCTTGTTCTCGTGCTATTAAAGATAGAGAGACTGCTCACAAAAGATACCAGAGCCTTTGCACTCCTGCTAACCATGATCTTTATCTTTCTGCCCGGAATCGTGCCAAATCTATTCTCCGACTTACCAAAAGCTCTTTCATTAATAGAAAATGCCAAAACCTTTCTTTTTCTATTTTTTCCCGTGACTTTTGGCATCTAGCCAAAAATATCTCCTCCAATTTCACTTCTTCTTTCCCTTCTCTCCTTAACCCTGACGGCAGCACCACTGTCTCTTCTGTATCTAAGGCTGAACTCTTCGCTCAAACTTTCTGTAAGAACTCCACCCTGGACGATTCTGGGCATATTCCTCCTACTCACCCCCCCTCTGACTTCTTTATGCCTATTATTAAGATTCTTCCTAATGATGTTTTCTATGCTCTCTCTGGCCGCAACTCTCAGAAGGCTTATGGACCTGATGGAGCGCCTCCTATTGTCCTTAAAAACTTTGCTTCCGTACTGACACCTTGCGTTGGTCAAACTCTTTCGTCTCTGGCTATCAACATCTATTTTTCCTTCGTGCTGGAAATACGCCTTCGTACAGCCTGTCCCTAAGTAGGGTGACCGTTCCAATCCCTCAAACTACCGCCCTATAGCTTTACTTTCCTGCCTATCTAAAGCTTTTGAATCAATCCTTAACCGCAAGATTCAAAAGCACCTTTCCACTTTTAATCTTCTATCTGATCGCCAGTATGGGTTCCGTAAGGGGCGTTCTACTGGCGATCTTCTTGCTCTCTTAACTGACTCTTGGTCATCCTTTCTTAGCCGTTTCGGTGAAACTTTCTCTGTTGCGCTAGACATATCGAAAGCCTTCGATAGAGTCTAGCACAAGTCTTTGCTTTCTAAACTGCCCTCTTTCGGATTCTATCCCTCTCTCTCTTCCTTTATCTCCAGTTTCCTTTCCGGCCGTTCTATTTTTGCGATGGTAGATGGTCACTGTTCTTCCCCTAAACCATTCAACAGTGGTGTTCCACAGGGCTGTGTCCTATCACCCACCCTCTACATGTTATTCATCAATGATCTTCTTTCCATAACAAACTGTCCTGTCCACTAACACGCCGACGACTCCACTCTGCATTATTCAACTTCTTTCAATAGAAGACAATCCCAACAAGTAGTACATGGCTCCAGACTGGAGGCTCCAGAACGCTTAACCTCAGACCTTGCTATCATTTCTGATTGGGGTAGAAGGAACCTTGTGTCCCCTATTCTTCGAGAACACTCAGCTGTCACCCTCTTCAACACTAAATATCCTCGGTCTATCCTTAACTCAAAATTTTAACTGGAAACTTCACATCTCTTCTCTCACTAAATCAGCTTCCTCGAGGTTGGGCTTTCTGTATCGTCCTTGCCAGTTCTTATCCCCCGCACAGTTGCTATCCATATACAGGGGCCTTGTCCGTCTCTCGTATGGAGTATGCATCTCATGTGTGGGGGGGCTCCACTCACACAGCTCTTCAGGACTGAGTGGAGTCTAAGGCTCTTCGTTTCATCAGCTCTCCTCCTCTTACTGATAGGGTTCTACCTCTTAAATTCCGTCGCGATGATGCCTTACTTTCTATCTTCTATCGATATTTCCACGCTGACTGCTCTTCTGAACTTGCTAACTGCATGCCTCCCCCCTCCTCCGGCCTCACCTTACACGACTTTCTGATCAAGCTCATCCCTATAATGTCCAAACCCCTTATGGAAGAGTTAACCAATATATTCACTCTTTCATCCCTCACGCTGGTAAACTCTCGAACAATCTTCCCTCATCTGTATTTCCTCCTGCCTACGACTTAAACTCTTTCAAGAGGGGGGTATCAGGCCACCTCTCCTCTCGAAATTGATTTCTCTTTTTGGCAACTCGTCTGTACTCTATTCAGGAGCAGTAAGTAGCGGGCTTTTTTTTTCATTATTGTTTTCTTATTTTTTTACGCCCTTGAACTGTCTCCTCTGCTGTAAAATAAAAAATAATATATATATATATATATATATATATATATATATATATATATATATATATATATATATATATATATATATATATATATATATATATATATATATATATATATATATATATATATATATATATATATATATATATATATATATATATATATATATATATATATATATATATATATATGGGTGAGGCGTCGCCTGCCCACCCTATAACGCCAAATGCGGGGGTGCGTCTAGGCAGGTCTCCATGCAGGTCCTTTCCCATCCTGAGTACCTCCTGGCAAGATGCATTGACTTGCTCGATCCATGAAGCCTGTGGGCGTCCACTTGGCCTCCTCCACTCTGGGTTGTCTTTTTAATGAACAACCTGATGAGCAGGGTCGTTGCTGGGCAGCGTGCCACGTGCCCGTATAGCTGGAGTTGGCGTGTATGGGTCTGTGCAGGTAATGGGCCTCGAATCAGTCTTCTGGGCAGCGTGCCACGTGCCCGTATAGCCGGAGTTGGCGTGTGCGGGTCTGTGCAGGCAATGGTCCTCGAATCAGTCTCGATGGTTCGACACAAAGTCACTCCAGGGGTATCCATTATTATGAATACGAGTATCTATTATTATGAGTACGAGAAAAGACTCAAACAGTTAAACTTGCATTCTCTAGAAAGGCGAAGGGTGCGTGATGACACGATCGAGGTTTATAAATGGATGAAGGGCTTTAATAAGGGAGACATTCATAAGGTTTTGTTGGTAAGAGAACCGGGTAGGACAGGAAGTAATGGGTTTAAACTGGATAAGTTCAGATTCAACAGGGAAATGGGCAAAAATTGGTTTACAAACAGGGTGGTGGATAAGTGGAATAGGCTTAGTAGTCATGTGGTGAGTGCCAATACAATTGTCACATTCAAAAATAGATTAGATAAATTCATGGACAGCGATATTAGGTGGGGTTAGATACACGGGATCTACACGGGAGCTTAGGTTCAGAGGAGCTGCCTCGTACAGGCCTGCCGGCCTCTTGCAGAGTCCTATGCTCTTATGTTCTTATTTCCAAAGTTATCAATACGCCTCTCCAAGTCCCTATTTAGTGTCCATATCTCGCAGCCAGCAGTGTTGCCTCTATCTTCTATCGATATTTACATTTTGACTGCTCTGCTCAACTCGCAACTTCATGTCTTCCCCCTTCCGCCTGAATTTACTTGTCTACATTTAAGTTTTGTACCAGTATTTCTCGTTCGCAAAGAGTCATCAATTATAAACAATATTGATTTGTCCATATTCGTAAAGCCATTGAGTATTTTAAAACATTCGATCAGTTTTCCTCGGAGGCGACGTTTCTCAAGAGAAAATATGTTAAGGGTTGAGAGCCTCTCGTCGTAGGGTTTGTAGCGCAAGGAAGAGATCATTTGTGTTGTCCGATGTTGAACACCTTCTAATTTAGCGATGTCCTTTGTATGGTGAGGAGACCAAAACAGAACCGCATGTTCTAAGTGAGGTCTGACTAAACTATTGTAAAGCAGAGGTATTACTTGTTTTTTTTTTTTTTAATAAAAAGTTTCTTTTAATGAGGCCCAGCATTCTGCTCGCTTTGTTTGCTGCATCGATGCATTGCTGTGAGAATTTGAGGTTTGACGCGATTTTGACACCCAGGTCATTGACGGACTGAACGTTCTTGTGTTTAACGCCGCGCATTTCGTAATCGAACTTCTTATTTTTTATTCCAACTTAAAGAACCTGGCACTTATCTACATTAAAGGGCATCTCCCATCTATCACACCAAGCTGATATTTTATGCAAATCCTCTTAGAGGCTTTGTCTGTCTTCGTCAGTGAGAATTGAGTTACCAATCTTTGTGTCGTCTGCAAACTTACTAATGAGATTATTGATTCCAACGTCAACATCGGTGATGTAAATAATGAAGAGCACTGGGCCAAGAACCGAGCCCTGGGGGACGCCACTAGTGACAGGCGATCACCACTCTTTGTTGTCTGTTGCTCAACCAATTCGAGATCCATTTATAAAGAAATTTATGGTATGGATCGTTATCAAACGCTTTCTGGAAATCAAGACAGACTAAGTTCAGTGATTTAGTTACGCCATAATCTGAGATGAGGTCGTTATAAAAGGTCAGTAGGTTTGAGAGAGAGAGAGAGAGAGAGAGAGAGAGAGAGAGAGAGAGAGAGAGAGAGAGAGAGAGAGAGAGAGAGAGAGAGAGAGAGAGAGAGAGAGAGAGAGAGAGAGAGAGAGAGAGAGAGACTCAAAAATGGTCCAGATGTTTTGAAATTCTCACACGACCCCCCCCAGAAAAAAAATGTCTAACAACTATCTGCTAGGTGTCGGTTGGTGGCCGCCAGCTGAACCTCACGTGGTGTGGTGGTTAACGTGCCCAGCTATGAATCTGCGGGCAAAGGTTCACCCAGCTGTTATTCCTCCCTTTCGGGCTGGTAAGTAAATTGGTACCTGGAAAACCTGGGAAAGATAGGTTGTGGTAACCCGGATTTTTTTCACCTTAGTTGCGCCATCTTGCTTGGCTCATGCTGTCCCCTGTAGCTCATTCTTGGTCCATTTTAGAGAGTTGATATAGAGTCCGTGTTGATAGGTGGCCTCCAGGACAGCTTCTAGGTCGTCTTGGGCCACTCGGCGATGACTGGATATTGCCTACTTGTAGCGGCGGACGGGACTCGAACCTGGATCTCCGGAACATCGCGCCTCTTGCCCTGTGTCCCGGTAATGGGTTATACGCCGCCACAGTCTCAAGGGCCACTGTGACGGAGATAAGTACTGAAACCACGCGCAACTACAGGTCATGCCCTCATCTTCACCTTTCCTCCGCTCCTGGGCAAGCTGAACATCGCCTTCGATGGGGACGAGGGTGTGGAGGCGCAGCGATACGAACTCAAAGAACACACCGAGTTGCCAGCACAGCCCTCGGAGCCGCCGCCACCACTACCAGACCCAGCCGCGGACAAACCCAAAACACCGCAGGCCACAACCGAGGAGCAAGAAGCCGCAAAAGACACCAAAAACAATGAAGCCACGCGGGGGAAGTGGAAGAACAAGGCTGAGTTCCTGCTGTCGTGCATCTCTATGTCCATCGGCATTGGTAACATCTGGAGGTTCCCGTTCGTGGCTCTGGAGAACGGCGGCGGTGCATTCCTCATCCCTTACCTGATCGTGCTGCTGTTCATTGGCAGACCGATGCACTACCTGGAGCTCATCCTGGGACAGTTCTCTTCCTGTGGCCCCAGTCAGGTGTGGGAGATGCTGCCCGCGTTCAAAGGTAAGGACAAGTATGTTTGCATGTGGTCAAGGTCACTCGTACGCTGATGACTCTACTCTGCATTATTAAACTTCTTTCAACAGAAGACCCCTCAGCAGGAATTACCTGGTGCCCTTCAACCCCTCAAAAACTCAATTTCTCCATCTATCAACTCGACACAATCTTCCAAACATCTATTCCCTTCGACAACACTCAGCTGTCACCTTCTAATAGACTAAATATCCTTGGTCTATCCTTAACTCAAAATCTTAACTGGAAACTTCACATCTCTATAGCTAAATCACCTTCCTCGAGGTAGGGCGTACGGAATCGTCTGCTCCAGTTCTTCTTCCATTCACATATGCAATACATATAAAAGGGCCTTGTCCGCCCTCGTATGGAGTATGCATCTCACGTGTGGGGGGCTTCACACATACAGCCCTTTTGGACAGAGTTGAGTCTAAGGCCCTTCGTCTCGTCAACTACCCTGTCTTATTTACAATCTCCCACCTACTAAATTCCGCTGCAATGTTGCCTCTATATACCTTCTACCGATATTTTCATGATGACTGCTTTTCTGAGTTTGCTAACTGCATACCTGTCCCCCTTCCGCGGCCCTGCTGAACACGGCTTTCTATTCTTACTCTCACTGTACTGTCCAAATCCCTTTTGCAAAAGTTAACTAGCATATCCATTCTTTTATCCCTTATACTGGTAAACTCTGGAACAGCCTCCCTTTGTCTGTATTTCCCCCTGCCTATAACTTGACCTCTTTAAAGACAGGAGGGTCAAGACGCATCTTCTCCCGAAGCTGACCTCTCTTTTGGCCTCTTGTTCTAGTTGCTGTTGTTGGAGCAGCGCCTGGCGGGATTCTTTCTTGCTTTTTTGCTTCGTGCCCTTGAGCTGTCTCCCTTGCTGCAAACAAAGAAATTCTAGGTTTTTCAATTTCCTAATGCCAGAGCAGACCAGAATTTTCACTCTTTCATCTCTCATTGCTTAAAGGGTTCAGTGCGTGTTCATGTGTGTAAGTCATTTCTACACTTTCCAACTTCCTAATGCAAGAGTAGACCAGAATTTCCACTCTTTTATCTTTCATGTCCTAAGGACTGTGTGTGTTTGTGTGTTCAAGGTCATTTCTTGGCTTTCCAATTTCCTAATGCAAGAGTAGACCATAATATTTTATCTTTCATCCCTCAGTCACTTCCTAATGGGAGAGTTTACATTATATTACAGTACTTTCGCCTTTTCATTCTTCACTTTCTAATGCAAGAGTTTACGGTATCTTTGCTCTTTCATTTTTCACTTCCTAATGCAAGAGTTTACAGTATTCCCACTTTTTCATTCTTTACTTCCTAATGCAAGAGTTTACAGTATATTCGCTCTTTCATTCTTCACTTCCTAATGCAAGAGTTTACAGTATATTCGCTCTTTCATTCTTCACTTCCTAATGCAAGAGTTTACAGTATATTCGCTCTTTCATTCTTCACTTCCTAATGGGAGAGTTTACAGTATTTTCGCTCTGTCATTCTTCATTTCCTAATGCAAGAGTTTACAGTATCTTCGCTCTTTCATTCTTCACTTCCTAATGCAAAAGTTTCATCACCATAAACATCATCTATCCAAATCCCTTATGCAAGAGTTAACCACCTACTACGGCATGTTCTTTACTAAACGGTTCCAGCACTTTCTAATCTCACTTATATATATTTTTTCATTAACCGATTCCCACTGTACCTTTTATCACTATCCCCAGGTGTTGGTTACGGTCAGATGCTCGTCAACTGGGTCGTGTGCACCTACTACGTCTCGCTGATGGCCACCTGCTTGTTCTTCTTCTTCGCCTCCTTCAACCAAGAGCTGCCGTGGGCGTCGTGCGGGCTGTGGGCGAGCGAGGCGTGTGTGGATGGCGCGACCAACGTGACCATGCTGCAGGGAGGCACGTCGGCCGCGGAGGAGTACCTGATGTGAGTGTGTTTAGTGTGCGTTTGCCAGTCTGTACGCACTATTACCAGGGACTTATTGAGGGCATGTTAGGTAATATGTACGTACCATATCAAGGGAGTTATCGAGGGCATGCCCGCTAATCTGTACGCACCATTTCAAGGGAGTTATCGAGGTCATGTTCGCTAATCTGTACGCACCATTTCAAGGGAGTTATCGAGGGCATGTTCGCTAATCTGTATGGGACTTTTCGATGGCAACGTCTCGGGCTCCCCTACGACTATTTCTCAAGGCCACAGAGAAGATTAACCGGGTTTTCTTGGGCGTTTTCCCGTTGAAGGCGCAGAAGTCGGGTAAAACTATCACTAGAATCGCAAAACAGTCCATGGAAATCACAGCGCCTTCCACGAGAGGCTTTTCAAACAGGCGAACTGATATGTTTAAAAATACGGCCTTTTATTAAATTCCGCCGCAGTGTTGCCTCTCCATCTTCTATCGATAATTTCCTGCTCACTGCTCTTCTGAACTTGCTAACTGCATGCCTCCCTCCCTCCCATGGCTCCGCTGCACTCGACTTTCTACTCGAACTCTTCCCTGTACTGTCCAAATCCCTTATGTAAGAGTTAACCACCATCTATATTCTTTCGTTCATTTCGCTAGTTAACTCTGGAACGGCCTTCCTTCGTCTGTATTTCCTACGACTTGAACTCTTTCAGGAGGGGCGTATCAAGGCACCTCTCCATCTATCCTAGCTCATTCCTGTACTGTCCAAATCCGTTCCGCATGAGTAAACCAGCATCATTCTTTCATCCCTTCCGCTGGTAAACTCTGGAGCAGCAGCCTTCCTTCATCTGTACTTCCTCCTGCCTACGACTTAACTCTCCCAGGAGGAGAATACCAAGACACCTCTCCGTCTACTTCTTTTAGGTGCTGCCTGTAGCGCCGGTATGCTGTCTTGAGGGGCCAATTTTATTTATAGTGTCTGCCGTGATGTGTGACTCTTGCTTGGCCCATGCTGCCCCCCCGGTGCTCCTCTTGACCGAAGTCGCTGAAATTAAGGTTGATTGAAGGTCTGGTCAGCATGTGGGTAATCTTCAGCCACTCGACGATGGGTGAAAAATCTGCGGTTTTCGTGGGACTCGAAGCTAGTCCACGCCAAGGGTCCACGCTAGCTGACCACTCGGCCACCGCCTCCCCTGTCTCTACTTTCCAAATCCGTTGTGCAAGAGTTAACCAGCATCTTTATTCTTTCATTCCTTTCTCTAGTAAACTCTGGACCATGGATCTTCATCTGCATTCCTTTCTGCCTGTGACAAACCTTTTTCAAGAGGGGAGTATCGAGACGCCGCTCCCTCCGAAATGGACCTCTCTTTTGGCCACTCGTAGTGACTTATTTTCGGGGTTTTTATTCTTGTATTTTCTGCCCTAAAGTTGCTTCCATCGGCGAACACTAAAGAAACGGTGGTAGGATTGTTAGCTTTATTATTTCTATTATTACTTTCTCCTCCACTTCGTCCATCACCCCACAGGAAGGAGGCGCTAAAGTGGACCTCGAGGGCTTTATTATCATTATTACTATTATTACTGTTACGCCACCCCCCACAACACACGGGTCGTGAGCCCAGCAGGACAGCAAGGCGGGTGCCAGCCACCCGACAGCTGCCCACACAAAACACCGCGAGAAGGGAAGGACACTAGAGGCTGGGGCACAAGGAAACACTCTCAACACTAATTCCTCGTTTACTGGCAAGTTCCTCACACAGTATAAGTATAAGTTATCCAGGCACACAGAAGCACGACAGACTCGCACACGGCTCTCCAGGCAAGCACAAACACGGGTACACCAACCCAGCACCTTACCCCAGCAGTCACGCGCCTCCCTGTCTCCGCTAGGGGTGGGCAGGTACCGGTACCAGTACCGGTACTAACGGTACCAGCTAAACGGTACGGTACCGGTACCAGATTGCTCGGTACCGGTACCAGTTGCTCGGATTTATTTATTGGATTTATTGATAATTCTTCATGTCCGATTTTTTTTTTAGGTTGCTAATAAATATTGTTACTGTTATTAGACTATGATCGAGTACATCCATAATAACTATACATGCTATTTTTTATCGAAAAAATAAATATTCACTTCATTCAGAGAGAGAGAGAGAGATCACCACTTAGTAAGTGGATATCTCGGTGATATGGGTAGTGGGTACTCGATCATAGTCTAATAACAATAACAATATATATTAGCGTTTTCTAAAGACTCGTGGGACTCACTAACTTTTAACCCAAGACTTCGTTTTCTTTTTCTTGCCACTGTTAAATTCGTATGACTCGTTAACTTTTAGAGAGAGAGAGAGAGAGAGAGAGAGAGAGAGAGAGAGAGAGAGAGAGAGAGAGAGAGAGAGAGAGAGAGATCATATTTATCCAATAAAGCATTAACGACAAAAGTTTGAATCCCTTGGCGAGAGTTTCTGGCTATAAAGAATTGCATGATGAATTATATAAGATGATTAAATATTGGAGGTGTAGCAGGCGAGAGAGAGAGAGAGAGAGAGAGAGAGAGAGAGAGAGAGAGAGAGAGAGAGAGAGAGAGAGAGAGATCACCACAGAGTGAGTTGATCTCTCGGTTATATGGGTAGTGGGTACTCGATCATAGTCTAATAACAATAACAATATTTATTAGCAACCTAAAAAAGAAAAAGAATCGGACATGAAAAATTATCCAGTAACTCCAATAAAATAATAAAATAATGGAAACGGGAGCTGTGATGGAAACGGAAAGCAGGACAAAATGGTGGGAACTTGGGGAGACGGTCAGCGGGGCAGTGACTCAGCGTCTACACACAGGGCTCATACCACATGGAGGCGGGCGAGCACCGAGCGTCACTAAGATCCTAACGGCAATGCGCAGTGCCGAGTGATCATTAAGCTTCCCGGAACCCAAGTGATCATGATGCTTCGCGGTACCAGTACCGACATCAGTCATCGATACCAGTACCGGCGAGTGATCATTAAGCTTCCCGGAACCCAAGTGATCATGATGCTTCGCGGTACCAGTACCGATACCAGTTATCGGTACCAGGTACCGGTACCTGGTACCGATAAGGTTAATGATCACTCGCCGGTACTGGTATCGATAACTGATATCGGTACTGGTACCGCAAAGCAGCATGATCAGTTGGGTTCAGGGAAGCTTAATGATCACTCGGCACTGCATTGCCGTTAGGATCTTAGTGACGCTCGGTGCTCGCCCGCTTCCATGTGGTATGAGCCCTGTGTAGACGCTGAGTCACTGCCACGCTGACCGTCTCCCAAGTTCCCACCATTTTTCCTGCTTTCCGTTTCCATCACAGCTCCTGTTTCCATTATTTTATTATTTTATTTATTTATTGAGTTACTGGATAATTCTTCATGTCCGATTCTTTTTCTTTTTAGGTTGCTAATAAATATTTTATTGTTATTAGACTATGATCGAGTACATCCATAATAACTATACATGCTATTTTTTTTTCGAAAAAATAAATATTCACTTCATTCAGAGAGAGAGAGAGAGAGAGAGAGAGAGAGAGAGAGAGAGAGAGAGAGAGAGAGAGAGAGAGAGAGAGATTTACATAGAAAATTAGACCACACAGACCCCATGGTACAGACTAGGTGGTCTGTCCTTAAACCTAAGTGATTTTACATTAATCAGAAGGGTCCTAAACGTTGCATTTCTACTCTAGTTGATATTAAGTTGAAGGAAGAGAGTTTTCTTTACAGGAAATTTGTTTGGGAATTTCATCAGAAGTCATTAAGAAAAAAAAACTCCTTTGGGTACCGGTACCGGTACCGGTACTAACGGTACTTGAGTTTTCGGTACCGGTACTACCGGTACTCAAATTAACGGTACTTGCCCATCCCTAGTCTCCGCGCCTCGCACGCAACTTTCCGGCGGGCCAGCGCCCGCCCTCCTCTCTGTCTCGTCTCCACACCCCTGCATCGCTCAGCCCCAAATGTTGGACCATCCTAGCCACGATTTCATCACATTACCCATGCAATCACACACATACAACACAAGTAAACACGCCAACACACGCACTGGTGTAACATTACCATCAATAATTATCGTCCCATCAGCCTTACGTCTGTCCTAATTAAACTATTCGAAAAAAATAATCAGGGATAAAATGATCACTTTCCTTGAAACAAATGATTTGATAACTGATAGTCAGCATGGATTTCGTAGTAATCGGTCTTGCCTTACCAACCTATTAACCTTCTTCAACGATGTTTATTCATGTTGGGACGCCCGAAGCCCATATGACGTAATTTACTTAGATTTTCAGAAAGCGTTTGATAAAGTTCCTCATGTTAGGCTTATCTCAAAACTGCGTTCCCACGGTATTAACGACCATCTATGTGCATGGATTCATGACTGGCTAACCAACAGAGAACAACGTGTAGTTCTTAATGGTGAAGCATCGGATTGGCAACCCGTCACCAGTGGCGTGCCCCAAGGTTCGGCCCCGGGGCCAACACTATTCATAATTTACTTAGTTCATGGTGTTAGGTTATTAATAGATAATAACCCATAGCCGTTAGGGCGTTAGTTAAGTGTTACGCAGAACAAGAGATGTTAGTTGTGGAGAGTGCTGGCATCTTGCCCGCGGGCCAGGGAAGCTGGAGTGACCGTGGGTCGGCGGCACACCTTCTCTTCAGCAAGTGACCCAGCTCCGCCAGGACGTCCTTCCCCTTACTCCCGCTCCACGTGTGTTCGTGGCGGTCTTTCCTGCCCTGCCGTATCCACAAGTCAGTTTGACTGTGTACTGCAGGCGAGGGAAGCCCTTGGGAGGTTACGAGAGAAGTGTTTGATGCGTGGAGCACCTTGGAAGGTTACGAGAAGCGGTTGAATGACTCCAACGTTGGGCCGACGGACCACGTGGCATCCAGGCGGGCTTCTGGCGCGCCCATCCACACAGCTATGTACAGTTCTTGCCTAGGGTAGTTTAAGCCAGTTAGCTAGGTAGCTGTGTGCCTGGAATTAATTAATTCCTTATTTCCAGCGAGTTTTCCTTGTTGAGTTAAATAAACTTAAGAGCAGGTTCATCTGGTCTTTGCTTATCGTATAAGGGTGTGATTGGTCAAAAATAAGTGACTAGAAGGGGCTGTGAGTCTGAGAACTCAATTTTCAGATATTTTATCTTATAATTTTATTGCTGAGAATACATCGAGATCTTCAGAAGTCCAGACCTTTTCAAGAACCCCACATTAATTGGCGCCCGAAACAGAGTAACCTGACCTCACACTCCATAGGAGAAGTATTGGCTGTTAGGCTCGTGAAGTATTTATCTAGCAAGATGTCTGTATCACAGTGGAAACAGGAAGCGGCAGAAATAAGGTTAAATGCTAAGGAAACCAACGAGTACATACTCACAGCGCAAGAGGAAGCGAGAGAAAAAGAAAGACAGCAACACCAGCTAGAATTACAGAAACTGGAAGCTGATAGAGAACGAGAAAAGGAGGCCCATGCAGTAAAATTTGCCGAGCTAGCGGCGAATAATGGGAATGGTACCAACTCTCAGAATAATAAAGTAGTTTATCCAAAGCTAAAGCCTAATCATTTCAAAGAAGGTGGCAAGATTGAGATATTTATAGCGCGGTTGAGGAAGCCGCTAAATTAATGCAGTATGATGAGGTCACCAAGAGTGTGCGATTCATGAGTCTTTTTGAAGGTAAAGCTTTGGAAGTGATTCATAGATTGGATGAGGACTCTCGTGAGTATAAGGATATGAAGGAGGCATTAATGGCAGCTTATGGAATGTCAGTTGATGATTTAAAGAAATATTTTTCCTATGCCTCCATAAATGACGATGAGACAGTAATTCAATTTGCTGCTCGCCTCAAGGGGTACTTAGAGCAATGGCTCAAGAAAGACGGTGCTGAGGAAACACTAGAAGGTGTGAAGGACCTAATTTTGAGTGCGCGGTACGTAAAATCCTGCCAAGATGAATTAGTCACGAGGCTCAAAATAGACAAGGTGAGGAAATTGGAAGTTATGAAGAAAATGGCTTATTCCTATTTTGAGGCCTGCGGTAGGACGTAAAAGCCTCTAGTTAAAAGCAATAGCATGCAGAGTGATGGCTCTGGAAGAAAGATGGCTTCCGGCGTCGCCACCACTGGTGCGATTAACCGCCAGTGGACTTCAACCAAAAGTAACCAGAATTATGCACCGCGTTCGAGAACTGGAAGTTATGGGCCGCGACCGAATCAGGGTGACTACTCTAAGTGGCACAAAAATGCTGCAGTAAAGGAAAAAGGTGTAACGCAGCATGGGAATTTTGGTAAAAAGCAGGGTTCGTCATCAGCCTTCCGTGACCGGCCAGTATCGCGATGAGGCGCAGAATCAATGACTATTGGCCGGAGCAGCTACAAATCAGTACGATGATCGGTTGAACTTGAGTAAAGCTTGGGTAGGAGACCGAGAGGTTACAGTGATGAGGGATAGTGGTTCTACCATTTGTACACTGAGGCACAGCTTAGCTAGGAACCGTGAATTCACAGGCGAATGGAGAAAAATATGGCTGTTGAATAGCGCGCCAGTGATAGCTCCTGAAGTCAAGATAAAAGTCAAGTCACCCTATTATACAGGCTGGACAATGGCGGTGACACTCGAAACACCGCTCTATGATTTAGTGATTGGCAACGTAAGGAAGGAGGTGCAAGGCGTCCGTAGTAAACGTCTGCTGGAAAACAGTGTCATTAGCTGAACGACAACCGCGTCAGTTTTATCAAGCAGCGTGGCTTGATATACAGGCAGGTTATCTCTCCCTCTGGTGAAAATATATTGCAGTTAGTTGTGCCTGCGAGATACAGAGAGGCTGTTATCAAGTTAGGTCATAGCACTGCTCCAGGCGGTCACATGGGAACAGCCAAGACACTCGCTCGCGTACAAACACATTTTTACTGGCCAGGGATAGGCCAGGGGGTATCTAGATTTGTGAGGTCGTGCGATGTATGTCAAAAGACTATAGATAGGGGAAGAGTAAAGCCTGCTCCCTTTCAGCCACTGCCCATTATTGACTCTCCCTTTAAGAGAGTAGCAGTAGATTTGGTGGGGTTAATAGAGCCCCGAGCCAGCGATGGCTACCGGTATATTCTTACGCTTGTAGATTTTCCCACGCGTTGGGCAGAAGCAGTGCCGCTCAAGAATATTGAGACGCAAACTGTGGCTGAAGCTCTCATGAGCATATTTTGCCGAGTAGGTATACCCAAACAAATACTGAGTGATCGAGGTACATAGTTCACCTCAGGGATGATGGAGGAAGTACTCCGTTTGCTAGCTTGCAAAGGGTTACGTAACACGCCCTACCATCCCATTGGGAATGGACTACTTAAGAAAATGCTTAAACGCATGGCTGCCGAACAACTCAAGGAATGGCCTAGGTACTACCTTGCTCCTCTGTTGTTCTAGTACAGAGAAGCCCCGCAGAGCCCCACAAGGTTCTCCCCGTTTGAGCTAATGTATGGAAGGTTTGTTAGGGGCCCGCTACAGTTACTGAGAGAGCTGTGGGGTGACAATGTTCCGGACCCGAACGTCAAAAACACGTACCAGTACGTGTTAGATTTAGGTGACAGGTTGAGAGAGACCTGTAACATTGCTAAGGAGGAGTTACTCAAAGCAAAACAAGTACAGAAAAGTTACTACGACCGGAAGGTGAAGTTGCGTAAGCTCAGTGTTGGAGAACAGTGCCTAGTTTTGCTTCCCACAGCGAGCAACAAGCTGTTAGCTCAGTGGAAGGGACCTTACGAGGTTCAGGAGAAGGTCAATGACCTTAATTATATTCTCCTGGTTGATGGACACCCTAAACGGTTACACATCAACATGTTTAAACAATACTACCGGCCAGAAGCAGCCGCGTGTTGGTTTAGAGAAAGTGAGTATGATGATGAGAAGGTGAGGTGGAGTTAGTTAAAGCTCACTATTCTCAACCTCAGATCGTAGATGTGGGAGCGGCAGTAGTAATACAGGATGATGAGGACGACGAGGCTCCTCTCACTGTCTCTTCTAGACAGACAGAGTCAGTGCATGACGTGACGTTGGGAGAAAAGTTAGCCGCAGAGGAGAGGAAACAATTAGCATCGTTGCTAGAGGGTTATGCAGAGTTTCTTTTCTGACAAACCTAAGATTGCTCGGGTACCAGAGTATCGAATCGAGTTGACGAGCAAGGAGCCTGTCAGACAAAGGCCTTACCAGATTCCTTTACGAATGGTAGACGCCGTAAAAAGCGAAATCAGTGAAATGGAGGCCGCGGGTATCATAGAGAGATCAAATACCCCCTCCTGCAGCCCCATGGTATTCGTAAGGAAGAAAGGAGGAGGAATGAGGATTTGCGGTGATTATCGAAAAGTAAACGCAGTGACACGCGTAGATGCTGAGCCAATGTCTGACCCGCAAGCCATATTCGCTACTCTGGCTGATTCTAGAATGTTTTCTAAGATAGATCTGACGAAAGGGTTTTTCCAGATTCCACTGAGTGAAGAGAGTTGTAAGGTGACGGCTTTTAGTACACCTGGGGGCTTGTATCAGTACAAAGCCTTACCCTTCGCGATGACCAACTCGCCAGCAGCTTTTAACAAAGTCATGCACGAGGTCATGAGAGGTATGGAAGGAGTGGAGCTTTTCGTGGATGACGTATTAATTAACTCACCCACATTCAGGCAGCATCTAGAGACCCTCAGGTTAGTGTTGGAGCGGCTCCGGTGCTACAACCTGACCATTAAGTCCAATAAGTGCTTGATTGGGCACGAAAAGGTGCCATTCTTAGGTCATGTCATTGGTGAAGGACAGTATGGGTGCCAGATGGATAAGATAGAAAAGGTCAGATATGCTCCACGTCCTCAGACCGAAATTCAGGTAACGTCATTCTTGGACTTATCTGGATATTACCGGGATTATATCCTCAGTTGCTCTGTCATTGCTGCCTCTCTGCATGAATTGTTGAGAAAACATGCACCCAATAAGGTACAGTGGACAGATGCGCAAGAGGAGGCCTTCGCGACATTTAAAAGCATGTTATGCAAAGAGCCCATTTTGCAGCTGCATGATTTCAATAAGCAGTTCATTCCGCGTACCGATGCATCACAGGAGGGTGTTGGTGCCGTGTTGATGCAAGAGAGTAATAATCAGGTGTTTCCTGTATGTTATTACAGTAGGAAGTTGCGTGCAGCCGAGAGAAATTACACTACGGTAAAGACAGAGCTCCTTGCAGTAATAGAGGGAATCAAGAGATATTATTTTTACATATATAGGAATCAGTTCGTTCTCGAAACTGATCATATGCCCCTAGCCAGTTTGAAAACTTCTAAGAACGCAAATGCACGCCTGATGCGTTGGGCGTTGTATCTCCAGCAGTTTCAGTTCACGGTAAAGTACATAAAGGGACAAGCCAATGTTGGGGCGGACTTCTTGTCGCGTCTGGTAGCAGAGAAACCTGATCAAGGTGGTAGTAAGGTGACAGGATACTGTGACCCGTGAAACTACACCTCACCCATCGTGAGTAGTGGGGCAATTCTGGAGCTGCCCCGTGTAGGTCACTCGGCTTCCGGCAGTCTCCCCGTGTTCTTATGTTCTTATGTTCTAACTAAGTGACTGAAGTGGATAGGTTAGGTGGCTCGGAGACTTTATGTTCGGATCTTGGGACCTCAGATTCAGCTGAATCGAGGAACCAAATGACGAAAGTCTGCAGATTATGTGTCTTCCGAGGGTGGTTGGCGGTGCACCCCGCCATCCGGCCATGTGTTTTCGAGCAGATAGGAGCTGTCATAAACCTTAGGTAGTGGAGTCGTAAATGTAACCCTGAAAAAGCTGGTTGGCCCGAGAGTTTTGCGGCATGCTTAAAATTTAAGTTGCATGGTATGGCATGGTGTGATAATGTAGGAAAATTAGGCAGATAGCCAGGAATTTATACGATAAGTTACACCATTTTACACCTACCTACCTCTGATCCACATCTGTCCCACAAACACTGTGTATACATACATAACACCACTTACATATTGTGAATAATTGTGGCGAAGTTCACCAAGCCCGCTCTAACAGGTAATGGCGCCTAGTTAGAGAGTTTTCTCTCTAGTTTGAGTATTAACGTAAATGTTGAGGTTTTTCACTCACAGGCGAACCGTCATTTCCCTGAGCAGAGGTTAACTGACATACACCACAGTATGAGAGGGTGTGTGAAAAGTGTGGGAACGTACTGTCAAGAACATGCTAGTTCTGTAGGTGCAGCTGTAGGGCATGTTACCAGTGTTGGCAGCGTAGCACGTAAAAACTTTTGTCTTTCGAGAAAAGTTTTTACGTGCTACGCTGCCAACACTGGTAACATGCCCTACACCTGCACCTACAGACAAAAGTTTTCTTAGAGGGGGGGCGAAATGTCATGAATTCCTCATTCCAAGAATAGACGAGAGTGGAATATTCCGTGGAATTCCTCTCCCGCGGAAGATTCCATTATTCTTACTTTTCAACGGGTCAGTGCACAAGAGTGAGCGGAGCTTATTCAAATCATATTATCGCCTATTGCTGCCAGTGCTGAAATATTCGTGGGATACATGACCCACTATTACTTTGTGCATGGTGTTAGATTATTAATAAATAATATCCCATAGCCGTCAGGGCATTGGTTAAGTGTTACGCAGAACAAGAAATGTCAGTTGTGGAGAGTGCTGGCATCTTGACCGCGGTCCGGGGCAGCTGGAGTGACCGTGGATCGGCGGCGCACCTTCTCTTCCGTTTCTGAACCACCCCCGCCAGGACGTCCTTTCCCTTACTCCCGCGCCACGTGTGTTCGTGGCGGTCTTTCCTGCCCTGCCGTATCCACAAGTCAGTTTGACTGTGTATTTCAGGCGAGGAAAGCGCTTGGGAGGTTACGAGAGGCGTGTTTGCTGTGTGGAGCACCTTAGAAGGTTACGAGAAGCGGCTGGAGGACTCTAACGTTGGGCGGACGGACCACGTGGCATCCAGGCGGGCTTCTGGCGCGCCCATCCACGTAGTTAAGTACAGTTCTTGCCTAGGATAATTTAATCCAGTTATCTATGTGGCTGTATGCCTGGAATTAATTAATATTCATTATTTCCAGCGAGTTTTCCTTGTTGAGTTAAATAAACTTAAGAGCAGGTTCATCTGGTCTTTGCTTATCCTATGAGGGTGTGATTGGTCAAAAATAAGTGACTAGAAGGGGGCTGTGAGTCTGAGAACTCAATTCTCAGATAATTTATTATATATTTATATTGCTGTGTACATCGAGATCTTCAGAAGTCCAGACCTTTTTCAAGAACCCCACATAGCAGTAGTAATAGTAATAGTAGTAGTAGCAGAAGCAGCAGTCGGAGCAGCACCAGCAATATTATTATCATTAGCATCGGCAGCAGCATTACCCTTGCACGGCTGGTAATGTCGTTTCAGAACCTGTCCGTCCTGCTGCTGGTGACGCTGGAGGTGGCGGGCGTGGCCTGGGTGTACGGGCTGCGCCGCCTCGCTGCCGACATACACTTCATGCTGGGCCGCTCCACGGGGGTGCTGTGGAAGGCGAGCTGGCTGCTGGTCAACCCGCTGTTCCTCGCCGGCGTCCTCGTGTACAGCCAGACGCAGGCCACCGTGCTCTCCTACGGCGACTACGTCTTCGGCACCAAGGAAACGGGTAAGTCTGGTGCAGAGCTGTAGAGTCGGGGTCGGAGTCGGGGTCGGAGTCGGAGAATCGGAGTCACTCATTTCCTAAGGAGTTCAGAGTGTTCTCTCTCTCTCTCTCTCTCTCTCTCTCTCTCTCTCTCTCTCTCTCTCTCTCTCTAGCATAGTAGTCAAGTAGGAGATGTATGTTGGACAGTATTTTGGAGGTATCTGGATGCGGGTGCGGGCGTGAGAGGGAGGGGGTGTTGCTGGTACGGAGTATCGGAGGCCCAGAGCAACGTGGTCGGAGAACAGCACGGGGATGGAGAAACACTTGACACGTGGAGCTACCAGTCCTGACGTAAAGATGTGGTCCAGGGTACCTCCACGGGAGTGGGTGGCGCCGCCAGTATCCCATCGTGTGAGTCGATATCGTCTGACGAAATCAAAGAGTCGAGGCCCATTCCGGTTCGGAGCTGGAGAAGAGTCACCAAGTTCAGGATGGCGGGCATTAAAATCACCCATGTACACAATGCCACTGAGTGTTGGAAGGGGCAAGGCCGCCAAGTTTATTCTTCCCGGGGCAGAATAGACATTACATAAACGAATCTTGCCGTGTCCCATCGCTACCTCCAGGAGTTGAAAGGTCATGTCTGCTTCAACGGAGGTACGAAGCAGCTGGTGTGGTACTGAGGAGTGTACATATGTGACGAGACCGTTTTGAACTGGGTGGCGTAAGAAACGTAGCCAGTAAGTGAGGGAGCTTGTCTGTCCCCAAAAAGAGGACCAACAAATGCCTCCTGAATGAATATGACTGTCGGGGAGTGCTTGTTAACATATCCCTTCAAAGCTGAGAGTCTTGCCAGATCTCTTAAACCGCAGGCGTTCCAGGAGATGACATGAAGCTCAATATTACGTGCGAATTCTACCCTTCGGTACGCGGAAGCCAGACGTGGAAGAGGTTGTGGGGCGCGCACAAACACGCTGTGCCCCGTCCAGGGGGGAGGAAGGTGTCGACGACTCCATATCCTTCTTCTCTAGGTGGGAAACGATGGCGTCAAACATCTCGGTAAGTGTGGTGACCTTAGCAATCATTGCCTGCTGCCCTTCAACAAGTGTGGTGAGTGTGGTGTCTGTGGAGGCTTGTTTGGCGGCGAGATCAACAAGGCTAGTCTGGAGTGCATCACACCGCTCTGCGAGTGAGTTGCAACGAGTCGTTAGAGCAGCAACAGCCTCACGAAGCTCACGAATCTGTGTTGGCTCCGAGGAGACAGAATCTTCATATTGCGGGGTTTGAGGCAACGAGGCTGGCGGAGGAGGAGGAGGCGAGGCTGCTGGTTGCCTCGCCGAGCGCTTGATACGGCCTTGCAATACATACATTAACTCCCTGCTTGTTACACCGAGGACACTTCCAGTTGATGTTCGTAGATGCGGGCAGCTCGAGTTGTTCGGTGGCTGCGGTGGCTGAAGGTGAGACAGGAGGCGGCGGAGGAGCGACGCGGTGTGAGCAGGTGCGAGAGTCGTGATTACTAGCTCACCAAGCACATTTTTCTGATGCACTGCAGTAGCGGGAGATGTGGCCGAATTCCCAACATCGGAAACACAATGGACGGTCGTCACTAATCCTGCGGATGTCACAGTCGGGGAGGCAGGGGAGGAAACCGAAGGAAAAGCTGGAGGGAGGCGGATCAGTCAGGCTCCAAGAGACAGCAATGCGGTTGATAGGTAAACCGTCTTGACGAAAACGTCGGGCAGAGTGAACACCAGGGAGTTCCAGGGCGAGGGAGGGATCAACACCGACAGGGTACCGAGTTATCAGATAGTTAGGATATTTCCTGGGCCTCTCAGGGGAGTCTTGCACATCAAGAATGACAGAGACAAACTCACCCTTTGCTACTCGCTCCACGATGTCCTGGCGGCACCTTGCAATGAAGACGAATGTCACAGATGCCATCTTCACCTCGGCGATATCCCGCTCAAGCTGGAATGTTTTCTTGACCTCCGCAAGCCAACGAAGGTTAGTCTCCACTGGTAAACGCTCCCTAAAAGCAAGCTTCACGTAATCAGCACGGGGAGCAAATGCTGGGAGGGCAGGTTTGATAGGAGCAGCAGCAGAGGTGCGTTGAAGATGCGGCGGCAGCAGAGAAGGGGATGTGGAGGGTTCCCTATGTTTTGATGTCTCGGTAGCGGGTAAGTGTGTCTCACTGTCTGTTGTGTCACCCATAGACCGCTTGCCCGGGTTGGCAAGGCGGGAGCCGTCAGGTTTGAAAGCAGCGGCAACAGAATCACTTGTCACTGATGAGGGTAGAAGTGGCCAGTGTCCCACGCTTACGTCCTCGTCGTCACTGAGTGCAAGATCCATCTGCACGTCAGCAACAGTGCCGGGGCCAGAGTACTCCATGTCGGCAAGGATGAACTGCCGCAAAGGGCAAGCAGCCACACGTCTTCACCCAACCGTAGGTTGGGCTAGACTGAGAGAGAGAGAGAGAGAGAGAGAGAGAGAGAGAGAGAGAGAGTAGCCTACAACATCACATCTAAACATTTACCTCACCACAAAGTCACTCTCTAGCCCCACGCGTCCCTCCCTGGCAGCGGTGGGCGTGGTGTTGTCCCTGGTGCCGGTGCTGCTGGTGCCCGTGCTGTTCCTGGTGGAGGTGGTCCGCAGGTACAAGGCGTCGGGGCAGCTGATGCACACCCTCACCAACGTCTTCGCCGCCTCCCACAAGTGGGGGCCGAGGGACGTGAAGCTCAGGCAGGAATACGACATCTACCTGGAAGACCAGCTGGGGGTGAAGCGCTGACCGTAACCCTGGAGACCATCAGCTGCAGGTCGGCCGCCAAACATATGTATAGACCTTGTATAGTCTGACACGGGTCGTATTCTTTAGCATTTCGAGTCCCAGGCACACTCATTAGTCACGGTTTTCATAGGCGTTGTGTGCATTGCATGGGGTAGTTTTATGGCCCTGGTGGTAGTCTGACTCTTCCTCTGTACCGTGAACCTAAAATACAACTCATAAGAACCCGACTGATTACCTTTTTGGCCACTTAAATTAATTTATGTGAGTCTGAAGAGTCAGATAATACGGACCTCAAATATGTCCGTTTGGGTGGGGTCCCGCGCCTCACCCCAGCTCTGCCACATCACCCCCAATACGTCACACACTCATTTATCAGATATTCACTATTAAAAGTTGTGTGTTAAATATTCAGTATATATTAAATAAGGCTATATAGTGCTTTGAATGTGTTGCGCTTCAGGATAACAACAATGAACTGTATAAATTCCTTAACACATGGCAACGTTGCTCTTCTGATGTTGCCAGTTCTCAACAATACCAATGGTCATATTCCTAAATATTTCCGCTGCCAAACATATTTGACAAGGCTTTCCCAGAAATTCTGGACATGTTCAAGGATAGCTTTATGACCCTGGTGGCAGTGTGACCCTTCTTCTGTACCGTGAAACTGAAAGACACTCATGAGAACCCGACTGATCTCTTCGGCCTTTAGAAATAGTTGATGTGAGGGATGGAAGCGTCTGGCAACACCGACCTGTGTTTCCACCTTCAAGGGTATGTTTGGCAAAGCTGTGGCGAGGATATCCCCGCGCGCTCCTCCCCAAAAACGAACTTCATAGCTGAGTCAGACTTCAGTATTTTTGCACCATCGAGTCTTTTTTTATGTCTCGTATTCTCTTACATTCTACCGTAGATTTTTCCGTAATGTCTTGAATAAAAACCTCATCAAAATGTTTCAGCAGAGCTGCTTAATATATTGTCATAAGGTAAAGACTTGCACTCTAATGAGTTGATTTCCTTTCTCAATATCATATTTTGTGTATCAATAACAAAATTACTCCTAGACATCCCTTCTCTTTGAATAATAATATGTATTATTTGAACAAAGGTCATTGCAAACTGTTTCAGCACTTTGTAGCACGACTTTACATTATTCATGTCGTTAGAATGAACATTTTAAGATATGCTGCATAAGGATACTCATACCCATGTTGCTGCCACACACATAGATAATTTGCATTAATCTACTTCATCCTTGACACTAGCAGAGTTTGTATTCCCAAGAAACTTTGAGGAAGCCCAACAGAAAACGAAAGTTTTGCGATACTCAGCCATCAACAACAACAGCTCAAACCGAGTTGCTGGCCGAGCAGTTAAAAATGGTGATAGTGCAACAAGAATGCGAGAGGGAGCGAACCGCTGAAGCCGTGAAGCTGCTTCAGGTGCAGCAAGGATGAGAGAGAGAGAGAGAGAGAGAGAGAGAGAGAGAGAGAGAGAGAGAGCAGCAGAGCAGGTGAAGGTGCTGAACTTGAGGGAAGAGGCAGAACACCTGAAGATCCTTCTCCTTCAACAACAACTAAAAATAGGAATGTGTATAATACCAAATAAAAGAACACGGTGTAATTGTTTTTATTTCATTTTATTTATTCTAGACCATAAAGAGGTTCATTAATGATGCAATGTATTCAAAACTCGGACCATTTTCATAACTGCTTTTCAGATAAACTTATCACAGTTTAAGTTTATGTGGTTAGTGTGCCTTTGCTGAATAACCTTCAAATCTTTCCTTTCTAATCAATGACATTGCAAAATAGTTAAAGTTAACTGTGAGAGAAGTGACTAGTGAGATCATTTGGGGCAACGAATGCAAATATTCCATAACTGGATAGCCTATTTCTAAATTTCTCAGCCCATCAGAGACTAGGTAGTTGGTGTCTAGAAAAGTATTGTATACAGTCCGAATGCCTTCCACATGATCTAAAGAAGCATAATTTAGAAAGAAAAATGTTAGTGTTTTAATGTCACAAAACAAGATTGTCCATACATAAAACTTCTATCTTACATTCCGAGAAATGTTTTTATATACACAGATATACACATACTGCTACACACAGATAATTTGCATTAACCCTTGATTGCCTCTGTGGTGTAGTGGTCAGCGTGCCTGGCTACTACTCAGTGGGCCAGTTTTCGAATCCCGGTCCAGGCAGCCAGCATGCAGCTCACCTAGCTGTTCATTCTCTTGCATAGGCTCAGGACTCTCAAAAGTACTCCCTGATGATCTGTTTCCGATTAAAGCGACCCTGCAGTGCTTCATTATTACCATGCCTTGCCCTCCTCATTATTACCCTTCATTATTACCATGCCTAGCCCTCCTCGCTCATGTGTGGGGAAGGTTACGTGGTTTACCAGACCCTGCACCGTCAGTAAGTTATCGAAGGCTCCCTGCTCCAGGTGGAAGTTTAGATCTCCCACCACCATCACGTGGGAACACTGGTGACGCAGGAGCAGGGTGTTGAGCTCCTCCGTCAGGCAATCCAGAGGAGTCCGCCCTTGCCTAGGGGGGCGGAACATGACACAGAGGAGGAGACCACTGTTGTCCGTCAGTGCCACCCTGAAAAATAGAGCTTCCGTTTGGTGAGGCAGCGTCACCTCGAGCTTCTGTATATTTAGGGAGTCCTTAAAGCAGGCAGCCACGCCTCCGCCTGCTCTGTTCTCCCTGTCCTTCCTCACCCAGTGGGAATAACCTGGGATTTTGCCAAACGTTGGCTCCACCTCCTCAGTGAGCCACGTTTCCGTCACAGCAACAACGTCGGCTCGATGGCGCAGGACAAAATTGTGGGTGAGGTCGCCAACATCTCTCTCTCTCTCTCTCTCTCTCTCTCTCTCTCTCTCTCTCTCTCTCTCTCTCTCTCTCTCTCTCTCTCTCTCTCTCTCTCTCTCTCTCTCTCTCTCTCTCTCTCTCTCTCTCTCTCTCTCTCTCTCTCTCTCTCCTTTTCTTCCTCTCCTTTTCTCCTCTTTTTCTCTCTCTCCCTTCTTCTCTTTCTCTCTCTCCTTTTATCCTCTCTTTCTCCTTTTATCTTCTCTTTCTCCTTTTCTCTTCTCTCTTCCTCTCCTTTTCTCCTCTTTTTCTCTCTCCTTTTCTTAGCATAAATTTGTTTTTTGTGTGCTTAACGTATATGTTTCACCTCAAACTCTATGTTTAACATGTGTGCGGTTACTTATACATCATCTTCCCCAAAAATAAAAAGATACAGTTACTATACAAAGGATGATAAGCATCCGTCAAAGGAAGAAAAATCAACCTTCAATCCATCGTCTGCACCCTTACCTCCATCTCAAATGAAAAAGAAACGAGTTGCAACCATTTAATTTGCGTGTTTGTATACAATTACTAAGAAGCGTTTTTGTGTGTTTAAATAAAAATTATAAAAAAGTTTCCGAGTTGTATCCGTCTACATTGTATGCGTTTTTGTGTGTTTAAATAAAAATTATAAAAATGTATCTGGTTTTGGTTCTGTATCCTCTTTGCTTGTTAAGTATAGCGTCTCAGCATGACATCACTTCCTCCTCACATCAGCACACGCCCTTGAAACTCAGGGTACGCGGTGGCTGGATTGGTAGCGTCGTGGACCTACATTCACCGCGAGATGGATGACGCGGGTTCGAATCCCCACGCTACCACCTCTGATTTTTCAGTCATCGCCGAGTGACTTAAAACTATCCACATGCTGTCACACTTCCCGCGGTAAACCTCCCTGGACATGCTACCGCCGGAGAGCGTGGTGGACCTGAAGGACATGCCGCCTCTGCCAGGTGTTGGGACACCACGTCCGATTCCGTCGGCTCAATTGTGAGTCGCCTTGGCAACCCCATGGTAAATCCTATGGATGACATAGCGAATCACTTTCCGCTCCCACCGCGTTCGAATTCCTGCACGCAATCGTGAGCCTTCCCTAGGGTCCACCGCCGGGCCGAGGCGGCCAGCAGGGAAGCGAGCGGGACGCGGGACGGACTTGAGCGCCTATGTCATCCATAGACCGGACCGGCCATAGCGAATCACTTTCCGCTCCCACCGCGTTCGAACCCCTGCACGCAAAAAGTGATCGTGTATGTCATCCCATAGACTATAACATGGGGATGACATAGCGAATCACTTTCCGCTCCCACTGTGTTCGAATCCCTGCACGCAAAAAGTGATCGTGTATGGCACAAATATAACTACTCATGACAAGCCCAGGAACTTTCACGAGAGGCTTTTCAAATAGGTGAACTGAGGCGCAGAGAGGTTTAACAATATAAGGCTATGAATATATGGCATAGAATGACTGGAGGGAGGAAATAAACGTGTGATACATGATGTGTGGGCTTGGGTCTGCAATGGCCCCTTGAAGAGATTATAAAACAAGTTATGATTTAAAGAAACGTAAGGAAGGGAAGAAGATAAATAAGGTAGACAAAGTAATGGAGGGTAAGATAAGGTGGTAGAAAATAAAAGGAAGACAGTGAGGATTATTGATAGAAAAATACATGAGAAGGAAAGAGAATATAAGGGAGAGGAGAAATTGAAGAAAGAGGGTTAGAGAGGGAAATTGTGGAAGATAAAAAGAGAATATGAAATGACACTTAATAGCTAATATAATACTGTTTTTTTATATAAAAAAATTGAATACAGAAAAAATGATATCACAAAAATCTGGACCAGAAGAAAAAAGAAAATTCACAACTAAAAGACTCAACAACGTCAATCAAGGCTGTGTTCGTGTCCTCTGCGTGGCTTATAGCCTGTACTGTGCCCTGTGGACAATAGTCAATCAAATCTAACTTGAGCCATTAGGCACGGCTCCCCTGAGCCGCGCTATTGCCACATATCCCCATCACTCTCCTCAGAGGAGCTCGCCCCCCCCCCCCTTTCTCTCTCTCTCTCTCTCTCTCTCTCTCTCTCTCTCTCTCTCTCTCTCTCTCTCTCTCTCTCTTATTTACGGGTAGGCGGTAGTTGAGTGGTTAACGTGCGGGGCCCGCATTCATCACGCCATGGACAACGTCGATTCGAGTCCTCACGCTACCACCTGGGAGTTTTCAGTCACCGCCGAGTAGCCTAAGACTACACAAATGCTGCCCGGAAGACCACCCATCAGCCCGGACTCTAGATGAGACCGTCCAAGTGAATAAAAAATGAGTTCCGGGGGGCAGCATGAGCCAAGCATAACTGGCGCCACTATAGAAAAAATCGCCTGCGCCATGACGGGCCTGGGCATGGCCTATATAGAAGACCTGAGCGATGGGCCGTGACGTCATCAACCTTGGTCATCTCTCGCTCCGTCCTCTCCCTCGCCCCGTCCTCTCCCTCGCTCTGTCGGCCATGGTGCTACGTATATTATACAATAATTTATAAATGCTTTCCCAGACCTTTATAAGTGAATAATATATGAGATAGTCATTCTTCTTTAACTTAAAAATAATAAGTTCTTTACCATTTTTTTGTTGTCACTGTCACAGTTTTATATTAACATCAGAAATTCCTTGCAACTACCATGGCATAAAATTCTAGATTTTATAATTGGGATAGAGAAACCCACAACATGGTTTTAATTACAAATTCTTATTACTTTTTATCATAGTAAGAAAAGTGAATGACGATCACGATTGACATTAACCTCTGTAATATTATCCCCGTTAACATCTTAAGCTTACTTTTTTCCCCGTTTTCCTACTCTGGTGTATGAGATAACTTTATTTGGTGCAGAAATTGTTGAGTTAAGGCATTTGTTGACGCCCACACTAACATTTCCTGAACTTTATCTATGCTGTCTTCATTACCGCAATTATTTACTGGTAGGAAAACATCATTATCTGCAAGGATGGTCATTGTTATTTATGTTGCAACATTTCTCTGGTTAAATGAATGTGTGAAGTTTGGAGACAGGCCCAACATTCTAGACCTCTTCCTTACCTCTAATCCTTCTGCTTACTCTGTCAAACTGTTCTCTCCGTTGGGCTCCTCCGATCATAACCTATTTATGTTTCCTGTCCTATCGCTCCTGTACATCCTCTGGACCCACCGAAGAGGCGATGCTTCTGGCATTTTGCTTCAGCTCGGTGGGACGACCTGAGGATGTACTTTTCCGATTTCCAGTGGAATGATTACTGCTTCCAGGAGAGAGACCCCTCTGTGTGTGCCCAGCGCATCTCAGAGGTGATTGTCTCTGGAATGGAGGCATACGTTCCACGTTCGTTTCTACTCTTCATGCTAAAAAGCCTTGGTTTAATCATGCTTGTTCTCGTGCTATTAAAGATAGAGAGGCAGCTCACAAAAGGTTCCAGAGCCTTCGAACTCCTGCTAACTATGACCTTTACATTTCAGCCCGGAATCGTGCCAAATCTATTCTCCGACTTTCCAAAACTTCTTTTATCAACAGAAAATGTCAACACCTTGCTTCTTCTAATTCTTCCCGTGACTTCTGGCATCTAGCCAAAAATATCTCCTCCAGTTTCACTTCTTCCTCTTTCCCTCCTCTCCTTAACGCTGACGGCAGCACTGCCGTCTCATCTGTCTCTAAGGCTGAACTCTTCGCTCAAACTTTCTGTAAGAACTCCACCTTGGACGATTCTGAGCATATTCCTCCTACTCATCCCCCCTCTGACTCCTTCATGCCTGTTATTAAGATTCTTCCAAATGATGTTTTCTATGCCCTGTCTGGCCTCAACTCTCAGAAGGTTTATGGACCTGATGGAGTGCCTCATATTGTCCTTAAAACTGTGCTTCCGTGCTGACACCCTGCCTGGTCAAACTCTTTCGTCTCTGTCTATCAACATCTACCTTTCCTTCCTGCTGGAAGTATGCCTTTGTACAGCCTGTGCCTAAGAAGGGTGACCGTTCCAATCCCTCAAACTACCGCCCTATAGCTTTACTTTCCTGTCTATCTAAAGCTTTTGAATCAATCCTTAACCGGAAGATTCAAAAGCACCTTTACACATCTAACCTTCTATCTGATCGCCAGTATGGGTTCCGCAAGGGGCGTTCTACTGGCGATCTTCTTGCTCTCTTAACTGACTCTTGGTCATCCTCTCTTAGCCGTTTCGGTGAAACTTTCTCTGTTGCGGTAGACATATGGAAAGCTTTCGATAGAGTGGAACAAGTCTTTGCTTTCTAAACTGCCCTCTTTCGGATTCTATCCCTCTCTCTGTACCTTTACCTCCAGTTTCCTTTCCGGCCGTTCTACCTCTGCGGTGGTAGACGGTCACTGTTCTTCCTCTAAACCTATCAACAGTGGTGTTCCACAGGGCTCTGTCCTATCACCCACTCTCTTCCTGTTATTCATCAATGATCTTCTTTCCATAACAAACTGTCCTGTCCACTCATACGCCGACGACTCCACTCTGCATTATATATATATATATATATATATATATATATATATATATATATATATATATATATATATATATATATATATATATATATATATATATATATATATATAAAGAAAACATAATTGTTTCTCCTTTGATCTTGTAGAATACTGAACTGTGGCAGTAATAGCATCCTGTGGATATGAGGAATATAATTCTTAAGAGTCTTTACATAATGAGTTTTTGTATTGTATTAAGGGAATCTGCTTGTTTAATGGGCGAAAACAGTGCATGGTCTACTAATCTCGATTGTCAAAGTATTTCATTGTGAAATTATAAGTCTCACCAAGGTAAATGCTTTTAGGTAGCAAAGGAACTTTTTGTATTTAGTGTATGCTCGCCATGCAAGAAGCTGATACTACGTGTCACCGGACTACATGCTCTATTATGCTTCAATAAAGAATAATGTTTCCAGTGAATTCATTATTTAGATTTCAGAAACTGTCTCCCACATGCTAGCATATCCAATTTGTACCCCTTTTCGTTGGAAAAAGTCTGCAATCATCATTTTACAATTTCCCTCCCCAGCCTAACTCCTGTACTTGCTAATGAATTGGGTAAGCGCACATTGTAGGTGGTTCTTTGAATAAACAGAATTTATCTTCATGGTTTCTGGACCTTGATTTTCTTACTCTTGAGTAGTTTGAATGTGGAGGTCAATTACTTATTCAACTCCAACATATCTTACTCAAACATTTCAGCAAAACAAGATCCACCACAATTCTAAAGGAGGGGCAGAACATTGATCAAAGTTTGTTCTCTTCCAAGGCAATGAAACTACTCCAGACCTGAAGAAGTGGAACATCTGGGCCATCAGTGGTCTTGCGAATCAAGTTTCCTCTTACCCACTCGCTTTGATCGAGTAGCAGTCTTGATTGATTCCTTTCCAATGCAGTGGTCAAACACTACATCAACTCTCGTTATGTGTTCTCCAATTTGGTGTCACATTGTGTATAAAGACCTCAGCATAGTCACCAAATGTTTGGCACCCATGAGGCTTTCCTAGTGTCTGGATAAGTGCATGTTCATCAATCAGCACACAGGTCTTCATGTCAACATCTGAAACCTCTGTGGGTACACTTATTCCAGACATCAAAGTATACTGACAAGGTCTGCCTTTGGTGTTGAGTTCATCTAACCTCCAGGCTTGGCCAAGGACAGGGGACAGCTCATGCTTGAGAATATAGATTCCATTTCCACTGATCGACCTGCAGTGACAGCATTCAGTAATCGCTGCAACAGTTTTTTTGTCAGCAATTGATAAATTTCTGCACACACTGCTGTGTGGAAATGGCTACTTTGTACATATCTGAAGAAAAAAATGAGTGGTGCCTTCTGAGAGCAGCATGGAACTGTAGCTACATATCCATCAATAAATCGTTGTTTAGCATTAGCTATGATATATTGTTTGCCTCGATCCTCAGCAGTGAGGAGACCAGTGACCACATGAAATGGTGCAATGGCTTTGGTTGCTAATGAAACATGAGGCACACTTCTCACAATTTCCCCAGAATTATACAACACTGCCTTAAGTGTGCCAGCTCTTTTTACTTGTTATTCCTGCTACTATGTATCCTAAAATGCATAAAGTGTTTATATTTTTATAATGTAACTACCTAGGAACACTGAAATAAATATGTTTGCGCAAAAATATAAATTTCTATTTCAACATATCAGTGACTTCTTTTAGCAAAACTATATACCAGATTAACCAGAATACTTTGAAAATATAGCAAATATTATGCCTATTTGGACACTAGAGAATGGACAGTACTATGATATATAGCAACAGCTTACATATTATGCCTAAATTTAAAAAAAGTGAGAAATATATAAAAACATTGTAATTAAACATTACCTAGGCATGAAATTATAGTGTTTGATAATTTGGCATTATTCTTTGGCAAGAAAAAACTAAAACCCTGGCCTTATTTCCAATGACTATCATCTGCATCCATGACATAATGGGTGTAACATATAGATTAACTATATGCTTTGGTAAGAAAAAAAAAATCCTGGCCTTATTTCCACTATCATCTTCATCCATTACTGAATGGGTGTAACACATAGATTAACTATATGCTTTGGTAAGAAAAATAAATCAAATACTGGCCTTATTTCCACTGACTATCATCATCATCACAGAATGGGTGTAGCCTACAGGTAGGTACATCAACCCTTAATTTATTGACTTGTAATGACAGTATGACACATTTTATCTGTGTAACCCTGAATAATTTAATTGAGGAGTGATAGGCCTAACTTGAAAGGCACTAGAATGAAAGGTTTGACTGCTGTACTCCAAATCATATATTATCAACTATTTTAAGACGAGGGGAAGCCAAAGCAGTCAAAGGATAGGCCTACAGGAATAATATGGTGTGTATAGATCATAAAATATTTCGATTTTTTTCTAATTCTGATCAAAGATTTCCCCAAAGTACCACTTTCCCTAGATTTGTTACTAAAATAATTTTGGGGGAAAATTTCATCAATTATTGATGAAATTTCCCAATCTAGTGTAATTTCCCCCCAAAATGGGAGCCCTAGCTGCTTCTCTGATACATCTTCCCCAACTTCTTCATTCAGTAAAAATATTTTATTTAACTGTGGATTTCAACACTTTAAAACACTAAACCTTAAATTCACTTGCAATAGATAAAACAATGTCATTTTATAAGCTGCTTCAATTACAGAATATAGACCCTACCATAAAAAAAAAGTCAAAAAACAAATTTTGAACCACAGTGACCTTGATGACCTTCAAAATTACTTTTAAATTCAAATTTTGAAATGGTATCCACCCACATCATTTTTACCTCCCCACAATAGATCGAAGTATTCCACATATAGATGCCTGCTATTAACATGCGATGCCCTAATATATATATATATATATATATATATATATATATATAGAGAGAGAGAGAGAGAGAGAGAGAGAGAGAGAGCGAGAGAGAGTTTTCCAGGTTTGGTTGGTCGACTAATATATATAGTGGTTACTGCTGGTATGCTCTAGTTCAGCTATCTCTGATTAAGGGTACCTAATTATAGATGAGGTATATGCTATAATTAATGAAAAGTTGAAACATATTTAAGGAAGTCAGTCTGTACGTGTCATGCTAAAACATGGTTCAACTCGAAGAGAAGAGAAAGATCACAAGAACCTATACAAATTATTTTCTCTCTCTCTCTCTCTCTCTCTCTCTCTCTCTCTCTCTCTCTCTCTCTCTCTCTCATAAGAACCTTAGAACGTAAAGAGTCTGCAAGAGGCCAGCTGGCCTACACAATTAAGGCAGGTCCTGTAATCCTAACCCCACCTTAATTACCTCGACACTATCCATGACTTTATCCAGTCCCTTCTTGAATATGTATGTATGGTATTAGCACCCACATAAGAATTAATTAACATGACTGCCAAGTCTATTCCATTCATCCACCACCCTATATTGGTAAACCAATTCTTGCCAATGTCTTTGTTGAATCTTAATATATCAAACTTAAATCCATTGCTACGTACATCCTTCCTGGTTCTTTAACACCCAAAACCCTATTGACATCCCCTTTAATTATTAAAGCCCTTCATCCATTTATAAACTTCGATCAGGTCTCCTCGTAACCTTTCTATAAAGAGTGTAGATTTCAATACTTCAGCCTATCCATCTGTCTATCTATCTATATCTATCTATCTACATCTATCTATCTATACATCTATATCTATCTATCTATATCTATCCATCTACGTCTATCTATCCATCTGTATATATCTATCTATCTATCTACATCTATCTATCTATATCTGTCTATCTACATATACCTATCTACATCTATCAATCTATCTAACGAACTATATCTATCTATCTATATCTATCTACATCTCTCTCTCTCTCTCTCTCTCTCTCTCTCTCTAAATCACCCAAAGTTAATAAGTCACATGTATATAACACATGCCATGGAATTATTCTCAATGAAGGCTGTTACGCCTGCTGCTCTGCGGTAAATGTATCAGTGAGCTTGGTACCGCCGCTCACAGCAGAGGGGACGGACGTCCGTCACGGTCGACGACTACTTTATAAATGATTTCTTTTTCATCTAAGCCCGCCCATGCCATATTTGGCATTGTTGACCGCACTGACAGACACATAGTTCCTCAAAATAGATATACTGAATTATACTGACTTATATATTTTTTTTTTTAAGTACGATGGTGTCGGTCGTCCCCCGGTACATAATGTGGGGGGAGATCCTCTCTCCGGACTCCACTCTCGTTCTGTTGGGTCGGTATGATATTATGAATTGGTCAATTGATCATCAGAGATGTGGCTCACAGTGACTGACCAATCGGCGAGGCTCGTTTCTTGTAGGTGCCTCTCTGCAGGCGCACGATTCATTCTTTTACAGACGATGCTGAGTAATTAAATTCTTTGACTGTTCAGGTGTTTATTAGACTGCTTAGAGTGCACGTGTGACTGACTTGTTCTCCGACTCTTCAGTTGCTCGCTATAGTTTGCTTTGAGTGCAGCTTAAACTCCTCTACTTGGTAATGATTTGGTAAGTGCACATTGTAGGTAGTTCTTTGAATAAATCAGATTTGTCTTCATGGTTTTCGGGCCTTGACTTTCTTACTTTTCAATAGTTTGAATGTGGAGGTCAATTACTGATTCATCTTCAACATATCTTACTCAAACGTTTCAACAAGACCTGAACCACCACTATTCTTAAAGGAGGGGCAGAACACTGATCAAAATTTGGAGCTAAAATGCAATGGACCACAATGGGTAAGTTGTCTAATAGTGGTTACTGCTGGTATGCTCCAGTTCGATCAGCTATCTAATTAAGGGTACCTATAAGATGAGGTATGCTGTAATGGAAAGTTCCTTAATTGTACTTCGCGTTATTGAGGGATTAGTCTTGATTCTTGAATGAAAGGTGGGCAATGGAGCAAGTTTTCCTCGTTTTGTTATTTTTCGTCAGCCGCTTACCAGCTTAATTATTTCATACATATTCAAACAAGTCAGATAGAAAGATCACAAGAATCTATACAAATTATTCTCTCTCTCTCTCTCTCTCTCTCTCTCTTAAGAACGTAAAGAGTCTGCAAGAGGCCCG